>NW_018408922.1:1656423-1664708 GCF_002113885.1 Mizuhopecten yessoensis
CCATCCCCCACCCCCTCCCACCCCACCTTTCCTTCTCCACCCTATCTTTTTCCCTTTCCCCATAAACATATACACTAATTTTACCTTATGTATCGATGAGAGGACTTTTATTAAGTTGTAATTACTTGCTGTCCAATCCATTTGTATATTTGTACAATGAAATATGTTTAAACGAAGAAAAAAAAATCCCACAATATCAGTGATAAATAAATAAAAATATTGATACAGCCGAAATATGGACAATAAATTAACAAATTAAAGAACACTTGTCAATATGACGATATCATTCGATTCACAATATGCTACATAAAGAGTTTTGTGGCTCCAATTAATTTTGTTGTTAAGTTTTTACTACTTACGCAACTACGGACTTGGTTTGCTCCGACGGGTTGTAGTAAAAGTTGTTGACAGGAACGCAAGATGGTGACGTCACCATTCCGAAATATTCCTCTGTAAATATACAATGTAAATAAATAATTTATTTTCTATATATAGCACAGCAAATTTATGACCGGTTATGTTTACATGTAAAACAAATGTCTTTGCCTGCATGGAAACAAACCGTCATTGAAACGTGTCCTCTCATCTTGATCGGTACGTTTGGTTTGGTCTAGTTTTGTTTAACGTCCTATTAACAGCTAAGGTCATTTAAGGACGTGCCTCCAAGTGTGTAGTGTATGTGTGCTTGCGTGTGTGTATGTAGGAGACAGGGTATATGTTGGTATGCTTGCCTCCTTGTGATTAGCGCGGATCTGATGCTGACTTTATAGTGCTATCTCACTGAAATGCCATGCCGAAGGCACCCAGTACAGCATGCCAATGCCTGGACACATTATACTGACGACGGGTGAACCAGTTGCTGCCATTCCACTAAATGCTGAAAGTTGATCAGTATGTCAATGATACAAACATTGTGCAGTATTACATGTATATACTCTTTACGTTTTGAGGGTATATTTAAATGTTCGAATTGAAAAGTGGAGATAATATTCATTTACCACCAAAACAGAAAAAGCATGTTTCATAGTTAACATAGATATCAACATTAAGGAACCCTTTCCCACTCCATCGTTATTTTCCTGTATCAGTAGCCTCCCCTTAATTTCTGTTTGGATATAACTGTAGCACAAAAACTACTCTATTTTCTCGTTTACAGAACGTGCCGATGGTTCCCGATTGAATTAGGTGATGTCGATTTTTAAAACTATACTATTTTCGCTTGGAAAAGAAATTAAGCTGCATATTAGTACAATATATGCTTATTGTATAGATGTAAGTATTAAATTAGGAAAAGGTGAACAATTGACATCTTTTACTGATGTGAATGGAACTGTGGAATAGAAATCGGAAAGTTTGACGCAGAATTGTGTCCGTTCCTTATATACGTACCGTGGAATGTTCCGAACGTCACATTGGCTGTAAAGGACTGGACTGTAATGGACTGGCCCGAAAAACCCGTGGCTCCGAGGGTGAAGGCGTAGCTGAACTGGGCATTAGGGGGGACACCACGGTGACGGAACGGCCGATTGATGGCTGTCACGTTACACTGTTTGGTCTTCATGTTTATCATGTAACGCTTGTTCTAAAACAAACAATTATAGAGGTAAGTGCTTTAGTCATTCTTACTGTTCGTATTTCAGGCACTGTTTGGAATTTGAAAAGCTTTTTTAAAAGAGTTGTAAAATCATGCCGGTGAACACAGATTCCCACGCATCAATAATTGACAGCAGATTCAGACCATTGATCAAGCATTGTTGTCGTCAAAGTGACGTCATTGCAATATTGTGTCATTATGTATAATGTTGACAAACATTAAAATGCCGAAATATTTGAACGTGATGAGATATAGCACTCTGCACACAATTTTAATTTCATGATAAGATACACTTACCTCATTGTACAGTGTCAGGATGTCAAAAAAGTCTCTAGTGGAACCATCCTCGACCTCGGCTATGTTTCTCTCTCTACCGCTCGACCCGTCATAATAAACCTTGTGCCACTCCTCAAACTTCGCCCCGTACTCTACCTAAGGATGTACAATACACAGTTTTTATTTCAATCACCATCATGAGACAGATTACTTATGTACATTTGTACCACGTCAACGCGTGATTCTAATTGTGTATTATTTATAGTGTTTCTACGGTAATGCATTAGCAAATAACTCCAGTTTCAATTTTCTATCTTATCTATTTCAGTATCTATCTTTTTCATAAGACACTTGTCATTGTGCTGCGCCCTCGTAAAAGATTGAACAATGTTAGCCACATTCGTGAAATATATTTGGTATTACTGAAGACACTGTTAGGTATCCCCTATGTATTTTAAGAGCAAACTTGTGATATGGCTTTTTTAACTGCGTCATTTTTTTGCATTGCTTTTATTGTGACGTCACTAGAGAGCATGCAAGTTGCCTCGTGCCAGGATGGGAAAATGAAATCCCACGACAGGAAAATATTTGATTTTATCCTTACACAATACATGATATGATAGTTATGACATATCAATGAAACATTTTCGTCTCACTTCTTTTATTGATATCTTAATCTCATGTCTTGATAAGTTAATATTAAACACTCGTTTTGATAACGTATCGTATGCTTACTACTCGCTCTCTCGCTTCCCATTGGTTCGGCGAATCTGAAACACAAATGAATATTTATAATACTTCACATCAAATTCCAACACTTTGAATTGTAACGTACGAAAAGTAAATGTAGGCTATGTGATGAAGTATCACAGCACATTCAAACACTAGAACGTAAAACTGGAATTAAGAATTTTTGGAATGACGACTTCAAATAGAATTTAAGTAAAATTTCAATATTTCAACCTTATATATTTCAACAGTAGTTCAGATTCATTTTCGGATTTCACTCTTTTTTGACCCCTGATTATCATCGATGGATTTCTTACCGAGTGTTGCCTTAGCCTTGTTAGCCACAATGATGTCTTTTGAGTCGCACGTTTAATGATATGCAAAATTTACTCAATAGTGATTTGAAATAAACCAGTACTTTTAACCAGTATTAAGCTATTTTTGTAATTCATATTTCAAAGGTTTTACTCTTCTCCCCATCTATTTTGAACATTAAAAAAATGGGATTTTCATCGCATTGGCCACTAGCCCGAGTTTCCTCTGGCGCTAACAACAGACTTAGACATTCGCCATTTTGAAAACCTTTTTCAAACTTAAAGTCAAGTTCTGCTGGGCAGATTGAACTGAAACTTAGTAGGAATGATCGACTCATTGTCCTGACAAAGTGTTGTTATTTTCCGGGTCAATAATAAATCCAATATGGCCACCACGACCGCCATTTTGAAAAAGTATTTCAAACTTAAAGTCAAGTTCTGCTGGGCCGATTGAACTGAAACTTGGTAGGAATGATCGACTCATGGTCCTGACAAAGTGTTGTTATTTTTCGGGTCGATCAGAAATCCAATATGGCCGCCACTTTGAAAATATTTCAAACTTAAAGTCAAGTTCTACAGGGCCGATTGAACTGAAACTTTGTAGGAACGATCGACTCATGGTCCTGACAAAGTGTTTGTCTTTTTTGGGTTCATCAGAAATCCAATATGGCCGCCAGGGCCGCCATTTTGAAAAAAAACCAATTTCAAACTTTAAGTCAAGTTCTGCTGGGCCGATTGAAATGAAACTTGGTATAGGAATGATCAGCTCATGGTCCTGACAAACTTAAGTTAACGTTATACTTAACTATTTTGTACTCAAATTGGTACATATTTCAACAACAAAAATAAATACTGTAGGACTCAGGTGACCGTTTAGGCCCATGGGCCTCTTTTTATCATTAGGGTGTCATTTGTGGTGCGCGAAACGCATACTCTTCCAGAACAACCTATATCGACTTCCTGTTTTTGATATCTTTTTATCTTTTTATTTTTTCCCTCCTGTTCATATGTTTCCAATTTTATCCTTATTGTATTTTTTACGATAATTATTAAATTATTCAATATTGAATGCAGATTTATGGAAATGTTTGCATCGCGCATACGAAGTTACGAGCGTTTAACGTACTGGATAGATTGCACGGAATTTTAGTGTTTTTTTAATATATATATATACATAACGTGTATTTATTTTGTCAAAAAATAAGGTACTCAAAACATTAATAATATTGGTTTTTGTCAGTACTTACTGCACGGTGTGGGCAATTGTCCGAACACTGCTCCGACCAGGGAGAGGATCACAAGAGCTACCTTCATATCGACGTGGGAATGGTCACACATCTGCCGATCTGCTGGCGCCTCATATAGTTACACGCCTTATCAGTAACGCCAATGTGTTCCGAAAGTGTGTCATCTAATGCCTTAGTTAACCAAACCACAAAGGCTTGCTTGTCACGCTTGTATTGTTGAAAATGAAACAATACATTTCCCCCACATATTGAGCATTTAACATATATGTAATTCCAAACACAAATTCGTTTACATAAAATTCTTTAATATATTCTGTTTATAAAACAATCGAAATTTTGAATACAAAGAAGAGTTCCAATCTTATAACTTTATACTGAAACAAGGAATACAAGCAAAATACAAGAAGGCGTATCCTAACCTGTTGCGTTACGTTAGATCCTCCATGTTCAGATATTTTTTTTTATCAGAGATTGATAAACTGAAAGTGAACAAGGAATTGTATTGTGATCAGATGCGCTTTATCTTGTTGAACATTACTGAATATTGTTGCACATTGCTTCCTCTTGTTGTACGGTGTTCGGTATCATATCATCCCGTACGTAATTTTAATACAGTATGTTACATATTCCGATCTCGAAACATGTTGTTTTATTATCCTTCTTACCATGCTTTTAAAAACATGATACAATTGTCATACCTCTGTTGTGCCTTGTAATAAGGTCTTCTGCACCCTTCATAGACTATTGTATATATTTTTAAAACCTGCAATACAATAGCCATACCTCGATAATTTCTGATATGTCTTGTAATACAGTCTTTACAACACATCTATACGCTGTCATATAAAAAAAAACTGTTATACAATAGCCATACCTCGGTAATTGCTGTTTTGTCTTGTAATACTCGTTACTCCACCTTTGTACACTTTTAATCGTTTACTATACACTGATAGCAGTTGTTATACAGAGTAATATATTTGCTTTACAATGCTTACATTTCAAAATTATAACTCGCGAAGATATGAAGGCATACAAAATGTTATCAAGGTCAATATGCTGTTTATACTTATATCGGTCAATAAGATGTGTTTCTGCCCTTGGAAAATAAGATTGTAGCTAGAGATCAAGGTCGTCCGTAACATTTGACCTCTGTTATCTACCGAAAGTCCTACAAGGTGAAATAGGTTTAGGTGCGACTAGCAATAGCCGTCTAAATCATGGTCATTGAGGAGAGAAATTAAAGACATTTGCCACGAATTGGTTTTAATAATGCAGAACATATTTTTTAAACTTGAAAGACAGTAAAGCATCAATTATTATTCATATGATTGGAACGGGAAAAAATAATAGCATGCAAATATGTGTATGCGCAAAATATGGACGACCTAGAAATAGGTTAGTTGGTTTGGTTTGGTTTAGTTTGGTTTAGTATTGTTTAACGTCCTGTCAACAGCTATGGTCATTTAAATACTGCCTCCCCTGTCTGTAAGATGCATGCGTGTAGTGTATGCGTGTGTGTTTTGGGAGGCTGCGATATGTTCGTGTTTGTGGTCTTGTGATAGCGCGGAACTCATGCCGACTTTATAATGCTTCCTCACTAAAACATACTGCCTAAGACATCCAGCAGGACACTCCATCCGGTCACATTATACCGACAACGGGCGAACCAGTCGTCCCACTCCCAAATAGCTGAGCGTTAAGCAGGAGTAGAAACTACCATTTTTTCAGACTCTTGTATGTCTCATCTAGGGGACAGAACCGAAAGCCTTCCTCACAGGGGTGAACGCTCAACTAAAGGCCAAAAGTGAGGCATTGTCAATGAAGACATTAGGAAGAAGAAAGTTGTTTAGAACGAAGAGAAAAGATAAGATACCAAATGTAGTCGCCTCTTACGATCATACAATGGGGGCCCCAAGCAGGTACAATTCTTATGCCCTACCTGCAGGGACTAAATAGGTTAGTAAGAATACGAATTGTAGATTTTTTAATTTATTTTTTTGTTAAACGAACATTTGAGATATACGATCTTTTAGGTCCAGTGTTACCATGTTAATGGCGCGACCACTTTAGCGAACAATTGAAGCAGATATATATATAAAAAAAAAAAAAAAAAAAAAAGGTTTTAAATTTTTTGCATGCTGTGTCTACCAATATTGTGAAGGTGCAATAACATGTTTGCATGTTACGTTCATCTCTCATCCATTGGCAGGATAGGGGTTGACTATTCAGAGTCAAGAGATACAATTACAAACTTTAGTTGAAAACATAATGCATTCATGAAATATTTAAAAACTAAATTGATTTTTTAATACTTTTGAATAGGTTTGTAGATTTGTTTATGATATTGAAGGGTTATTCGGATGTTTGGAAATCGTAGGAAGACAATAAAAGCTTAAATACTTCTCCGCATTGACGCCATTTTGGTCTCTGTGGAGTAAAACATTTAGATAGATAAAATACCACAAACAAATATATTGGCACCATTCTGGTTAAAGTGAAATCGTCCACTCCCACCCAATACAATTTAGAAGAACGGAGTGAATTTTCTCTTTCCGAGTTGCTGCTATGGTCCTTTTCCTATTATTATTTCCCTCAGTATCAGTCGAATGTCCATTCTTAAAACAGCATTACTCGCCATAAAACGTCAATCTTATGTGAAATCTAAATTAAAATTATTGAAACTGGAAAACAGAATTATAAATATTTTCCTTATGACTCAATATACACTTTTGCTTGATTTAATTATAAATATCCTAAGAAATACTAGCTAAAATCTGTAAAGACAGAACAAAAGCAGATTTCATTGTCCGCGTGTTTATTATGTTACGGTATCTAAGAACACTGCATAGATGAACATTTTGTGCTGCCAGGCTTGTCCTAGAGATACCGTGAAAGATTATGTCATTAAAACCTGTTTTGCAGGAGTTTTCTCGATCTCGGAAATCATGTGTTGTCAAACATGTTTGAAACTCTTTGATGTCCCATCACAGGTTATCAGTACGACATTGATAAGTCATTACTTCACTTCAATATCAGATCATGTATGTCGACAAAATGTTGATAATATGGTTTTAAAGACACGTAGAAGAAATATAAACTAAAGAAGCATTTATTTAAATCTTTAGTTTGTCAAAGCAAAAAGTCGAACAAAGAAGACATTTTATGACATTATATAGCCATTTCGTCCATTCCGTATTCATCTGTGGCACGTAAAGTGAAAACAGTTAAAATCAAAGTCTAAATGTTCCGAAACATATGCAGTACGGCAAAAGTTGCCTTTAAAATTCCGTATAACGTAAAACACAATCCAGATAAGATTAAACGTCCCACCACAAATTGTAAGTATGACATTACATATACTTGCCAATCACTTTGTCTTCATCCTTATCATCCATAATTCATTTGGAATTCTTCCATGCTTTAAGGTTCAACAAGCAACCCCAAAGAGGCTATACTCACTAACTTCCAACCCACTGAAAAGTACTATTCAAATACCCTATCTAAATTCCCATAGCGAGGTAAACATAGTTAAAAATAAGCCATTAAGACTGATGTTTTGATAAAAATAGTGCACAGGACTTATAGCATGTCAAACTCTTTTCCAACCTAACTAAATGCTACGAAATGGAATATTATCTAAAGTTCGTTTATATACCTAGGTAATGCGGAGCTAAATTTCTCTTTTACTGGTTATGGAGAGTTATGTTGGCCTCAAACCAAACTTATTGTTGCTATGGGAGTGCACCAAAAAAAATATTAAAAAGCCCTAGTAACTTATTTTACCGGTATATATGTAAAACCAAGGGCCTGTTAACAATAATGAATACATAAGCTTTATTTAAAGTGCCATTTCAGCTAGTAATTCAAACGATTGTATTCCTACCTAAAGTTTGTACCGGTTAAAGACAGTGCCTCCGAGTAATTTAAATGGGTAATTGTTGACATATTTTTAGGTCACCTCAGCTTTAGCTCAAGTGACCTTTTGCTATCCGTTTTCGTCCGTCGTCGTCCGTCGTCCGTTAACATTTTACATTTCAAACTTAAAGTCAAGTTCTGCTGGGCCGATTGAACTGAAAGTTGGTAGGAATGATCGCCTCATGGTCCTGACAAAGTGTTGTTATTTTT
>NW_018408922.1:1665043-1772909 GCF_002113885.1 Mizuhopecten yessoensis
CATGTTATAAACATTGTATTATTAGATTCATTGTGATGTTGGCTTTCATTGAAGTTTCAATTGTTATACTACTTGATGTTTTGGAAACTTAAACAAGTATAGTAGTTCTAAATATTATGAAATGACAGAAACATTAGGCCAAACAAATTACTTGTGTTTCTACTATCAGAAAAAAATAGGGTAGGTATGTATTAGCTAGGCATTTTATTGTTAATTTGAAAAATATCTTTACTGCGCTAATATAGAGCAGGAGTTCTGACTTTAACAGTGCATATA
Organism: Mizuhopecten yessoensis; assembly: GCF_002113885.1. Lineage (NCBI taxonomy): Eukaryota > Metazoa > Mollusca > Bivalvia > Pectinida > Pectinidae > Mizuhopecten > Mizuhopecten yessoensis. The sequence continues at coordinate 1,665,320 of NW_018408922.1, forward strand.
AAAACTTAAGGGTATTGTAGAACACAAATCTGAGATAAGTCTGGTTAACCACACTGGTGTCGAACACACCAATAAGTATAGTGTGTATAATATATCATAGTTTATACACATCATATTACTATTAGTGTGTCCAGTATCTGTGGGGTTAGCATAAACTCAATATTTGTTTTAAACTTTTAATTGGCCTTATATAATGATCATTTATAGGTCAGACAGGGTTTGGTTTCCAATTCGGAAACTAGACCTGTTAAAACAGTTATCATTTGTAATTTAGAGATTAAATATTTCTAAGCAGAAAAAAATGAACTATAAATATTTTTCAACCTTTTCTGAGTTGTACAATTTTAGAGTATCTTCTGTCTGAAATCTGAACATAACTTGTTTTATGATAAATGTGTAAAACAATTCCTCATACTGGGGTAAAGTTTTTCTATATATAGTCCCAAAAACTACAGATAAAATCCTTGAGCACGTACAAGATACAAAAATATATATTTTACGTCCATTTTGCAAAACATACAACATAAGCTACAAAGACAAAACATGAGTATAATAACAGAGACCAAAATATTACAACATGGAAAAATAAAATAAAAACATGTATGTACATGTAGTATACTGTAAGCTCAGAAAAAGAGTTTATCACTTGGAAAGCACTTAATAGGCACATTGAACACGGTAAGCACATCAGCACATGGTAATTTAAGCACATTTAGAACATTTGCATACAGCACATAAAAAACAAAACCATAACATGGAAAGCTTATTAGCACATAGTAGGCACATTTGCACATTGTAAGCAAAATAAAGGAGTGCAATGGACATCTCCATGTTTCCTGGTTAATTTCTTCTTTATGGAAACAACCAGGGGAGAGTGATGTTCTGCTTCATCTTTTGTATTAATGAAAACCGTGAATATCTAAGTGCGTGTGTTTAAACTAATTTTGTTTTGTTTTTACTGGTACCTTTTTATGTACACATGTTTTACCACCTAAGGAATTAGATGTCTTAAGCCCCCATATGATGTGCTGTTATAAGTTGAATTTAATGTACATTTTGTTTATATTTAGTTCTGCTACCAAAGAGATTGACTTATTGAAATGTTTTTGAAACATTTTAATGAACTCCTCAGCTTTAATGCCTTATTTCTCACTATACAAGCTCATATTGCTATGCCTCCTATTTGTTTGAATATCATCTCTAAACATTATTGCTGGTGCAGAAATTATATGGTAACTATGTTCTATTTTAGGGGGGGAAAGCAATCAATATTACAACAGACAGGGATGGTTATTGATGGGAGAAAGGAGGATGAGAAATAGGAACTGTACCAACTCTCTCATACCTTTGAGGACTTCATGAACTTTTTCAAAAGGCTGCAAGAACTATACCAACAGTGACATGACATTTTGAAATCTGTCAGTTACTTTATAGAGGAGGAACCTCTGACTAAATCATTTTCTCTCAGACACATGAAAGCCGAGTCCACAGATCCTTCCATCAGCGAATAGTTCAAATGTAGTTCAAATGCTTTCCTCGCAAACTTTTCCTTAATGGAGAAGTCAGTGATCTTTACTTGGAACAGATTGAATCTGTGAATATTGATGCTGAAAGCCTGATGAATGTGATTGAACAGCCCCTACTTGATGCTGAAACCCTGATGAATGTGATTGAACACCCACTACTGACTATGGGCACAAATGTTGGAAACAACGTTTGTTTTGATCAATATAACACTATGGGTGGTGGGAGCAAATTGGAAAAAAAATTAAAAGTATGTTTTTAAAGATAGAAATACTGGTCATGGCTTCCTTTTAGTTTTTGTCCAATGAATTAAAAGTCAACGCAAATGTTAAGTAGTAAAAGAAATGTAAGATCCCTGGTATACATTGTACTTTTAACAATGCTTATGATCAATATCAATAAAATAAAATAAAAGTTATAATATGTAACTTGATATTTGTTAACTTCGCTCGATTTTACTGTGTCCAACATTTGATATTAAATCTTGTGTGATATATGAGAGGGATAGCACACAAGATTGTATCAATGTCAATGAAAGCAATTATTTCTTAAGTTTTCAACCATATTTCTTGAAACTTCATTTCTAAATTTCATACATCAATTGTTCAAGACAGTTTTAAGGTCAATTTCATTCAGTCAAGGTGAAGGCTACAGCTTCACAACCTGTTCATGTACATGTGACAGAGAAATTGTCAGTGCATTCCTAACTAAGTATTCAAACCAAATTTTATAAACCTTGATCCATCATTCTCAACATTAAATCATGCACTACCTGTTTGCATATACACAAGCAACCTCAACTTTCAATAAGTCCTGTTGTCAACATTTGTTGCACAATGCTATCAGTTCTGAAACCAACAATCATGACAACTGTAATAACATAGTATGTGTTCTAGCTGGTACATTTGCAGTACTCTTTTGAAATGTATTTGAAATTAATATGTGCATCTTATTTCAAATGCTAGCCTATGAAGATGATAAAGCTGAACATATGCTATAAAGTTGTTGTTTTCTTTGTGAAGAATTTATGCAATGGAAATAGAGGGAAAATAATGTAACTCTCCTAATCTTGTGTGTGTGTGTGAGTATGTATGTTTATATTTTGTTTATCTTATTCAATATTGAAACATACAACAATGTATCATATTGAATTAGAGTGCTTTTTATATTATTTGTTCATGGGAACACAGATTCAAAATAGTTCCATTTTTCATAAGAAGAGACCTTTTCACTGCAGTGAATATGTAAAACACTTTATTTAAAAGTTTTTCAAAATTATTGAGAGACTTGTAAATTTATGGGTAGCAGTAATCCACTTGCTTATCCACAATTTAGTTTCGGCAAGTAAACATCCTTATAAATATTGTTCTGTAACAATATACACTGACTGATGCAAAATTGAAACTTGAACAAAATTCACACGTATTAAAAAGCATGCCAACCCTGGTCGATGTGCACACTTTACAAGATAACTTGCTTGAATATATATTGATCAATATACAAACTTAGACGATAAGTTCAAAGTTGAGTGAAATCCATGCCTAATTAATTAGCATACTGTACTCTGATTGGTCAATGGTTTTATGCCAAGTAACTTTGTTAGATAAGGCAAGGGTTGATATCTTATTCAACAACAAAGGCAAAGTTCAAAGATGTTCACAATCTGTGCATAATCTATTCAATGGTTTAAAATAATCAGGTATTGGTCAAAGGGGTAAATGCCAGTTTCAGTTTTTAATGTTCTATGAAATACATTGTATGGACAAAGGGAAGCAATTCCAAATTCCTATGCAAATTAATTATCCAAAGGTTTAAAATGATATATTCTAGAGGAAACTTGGTACCACTCTTCTGACAAACCTATAAAGATATACTGTACACACAAGAAGAATAACTTCACAGTGGTACACTTTTACATAAAACTTTGATTCATAACAAATTAACAGTAAATCCTTCTGTACAATATGATGGGAACTTCGTCTTTATTTTGTTCTCCATTCCAAAAATAATATATATATCTTTTGCCTTAGCTTTCAGTACTTTCAGTACTTTGATTTATTCAAATTGGTACATATTTCAACAACAAAAATAAATACTGTAGGACTCAGGTGACCGTTAAGGCCCATGGGCCTCTTGTTATTGAATGAAATCTACAAATATTTTCACTTTTGAAAAATGCGTAGTTTTTGTAGATTCAAAATGTGATGGCATACAAGTGTATTGATATGGGGTCAAAAGTAAGGGGTTGTTCCCATCCCGTTTCACCGGTTTGGCCTGTAAACTTCCGGTTATCAAAAGCAGAAGCGTGTAACGCTCTAATATACCATTTAACCTGCCAAAAATGCCCTTTGACGCCTTTGTCAGGTATATAATAATGAATCTACACAGTTACCACTAATGTTGCCCCTCAAATATTAAAGCTATTAGCTCAAAAGCTTAGCAATGATATATAGTAAATTATTTAATTGTGCGAGTCCTTTAAAAAATAATGTCAAAACTAATTTTCGACCTTATAAACATAATTATAAACTAATACGACCTCCAGCTTCATCATCGCTGTATTGATTAATAGTGTTTGGTGATAAATGGTTATACCTATATTTGTGAACAAATCTTCATATCGATGCTATTCTTACTCAGCTATGGGGGCATAATTTCATGGCCAGTTTTAAACTTGTTCCCGAGTCCTACTTTTGGACTTTAATCCTGGGCCAGCATAAATGAAACGTCTCATGTCTAAGCTAAGATTCTCTACTCGAGTAGTTTCTTGTGTCGGTGAAAAGTAATAAACACTTACATTTAGTCACTGATTTGTGAGATTTTTGGTGAGACAAGTACCGTTTGCAATATCTATAACAGATATGGGTTTTTTACCATGTCACATGATTTATGAAACTTACAAGAAAGTTAGTTTGAGCACAGACTCCATGCTTGAGTATGAGAAAGGTTTCATGAAAACGGGCCCTGGTCCTCCTTTTATTATTAAATGTTCTCAATTGACCATCTGACCTTGTCACATGATTTAAGCAAGTTACAAGAAAGTTGGTTTGAGAACAAAATCCATGCTTGAGCATGAGAAAGGTTTCACGAATACAGATCCTGATCTTTCGAGCAAGTTGACGACTAGTCGCTGAGATCTCTTGTTTAATGACAATGTTACGACGGGCTTTTCTAAATACAAGTTGGCTAGTGTTGGAGAAATTGTTTCCCATTTTGTATTATCGCTTTGATTAAAACAGCAATTCTGGAGAACTATCTATATATCTGATTTTGTTTTTGTTGGTCTACGCTGTTGTGTTGACGCTGTTGTTTATTTTGTTTTAGTGTGTTGACGCTTTTGTATATTTTGTCCTTGAGTGTTGACACTGTGGTACTTTTTATTTATTGTATTCTTTATTTAATCAAATTTTAATGAATAATACAGGGGAAAACATAGTTTTGTCTAAAAACTGTGATTTTTTTAGTACGGTTCCAGAATCTCAGAAAATTTCATGATTGCTTGTTATAGATATATTTCATTTTTCCACGAGAATGAAATGTTCACCAAGTGAAATACTCACTAGCAATAGAGGGTAGGGAAATACTGAAATAATCCATTTATATCCCAGCGTAAAGTGTTTAATTTCTCTCAAGAGAACGATTCAACTTTTAATTACACGAACTGAAAAAGTAAACAAAGGAGTCTACAGCTGACTTTTCAGAGCTGATCAAATCTAGTGCATTTTGCTGCATTTCTAACTTTGCATTTATGTTATCAGGTTAAAATTTATCATAAAAAATCCATTTGGTATGCAATTGGATATAATAAAAAACAATTAAAGTTAGCATACAGAATGCTAATTTCTAGTAAACAGGTGTGATTGATTCAACACCACACGCTCACTGCGCTACACCTGCCTAGTTTATTTTAAAGATGGAACCATGGGTGGTCTGTTTAATAATAACACTTATATTTTACTTATGTCGGTATATTTTATTTTTGCTGTACTTAGTACAATGCTATTGGTGTTTTGGCATACTCGTGAAATATAGCATTGAATATTAAACTATTAAACTATGTCTTCCAGTTGACTTTATTGCACACTTAATAACCGGAAATACTTATAATTATGCACATGATTAACTGTTAATTACTTGTACATGTACATACACATAGAATAACTGTTAAATATTTAAATAATTCGCAAGATATGTATTTTTACGTCTATTCTTAAGAAGGGAACATTTTGCATTTAAATATCTCTGTAAAATTAATTCATACATATTTGAACAATAATTTGACGAATATCAATACACTTTGCATATGGCATTGTACTTTTTCACATAATATCATTGTTCTTTTGTAAATATCATTTTACTTCCTTTGCATTTATATTTCTACCTTTTCGTACATCATCATGCTTTTGTGTATATCCTTGTCCTTTTTCGTATGTCATTGTATTTTTGCGTTTATCATTGTTTTTTGGTCGCGGAACAGGATTGTGCAATATTAAATAAATACAATTTACCGTTTTTCAAATGTATTTAATAGTATTACACAATACTGTACACAGAACTTGACAGCACTTAACAAAAATGTCATTTTTATGACCCGAGATATCCTACAAACCCTTCGATGTAACGATTTCACGCAAACTCTAGATCACTCGCTTACTAGACATTACTTCAATGCAAATAACAAAGTCGAATATAGTATGTTATATGGTAACTTTATTCACGAGTCTTATGATGGTGGTGGCTTACAGTTAGTTGGTGGTACAAATGCCGTAGGATCAGTAATACCGACTGTGATGTCAAAGTAACTGAAAAATAAAACGTTTAGTCTTACATAACTTGGTTCACAAATCCTTTTTTTATTTTATTAATATGAATTTTCAAGGACACATAATACGATTTACTCGTGATGCTAGGGCTAAAGGCCGCAGGCTGAAGCCATGGGTTCATAAAAAATCAAAGCTTTCGCATTTTTAATTATTTCCAGAACAAAACTTTAATTTTAACTGGTGGACTTAGGGCTGAAGCCCTGGGGTTATCACAAATCGAACCATTGACATACGTCCTCTTTCGTTTTCAAATGTTTCAGCTATTTTCTCCTTATAGAACGTAGTAATGACATGTATTCCGACATATATTGCATAAAATTGTAATGTACATTATTTAAATAAGTCACATGATTGCTTTACTATATACTTACTCTGAATGCTCAAATCCGTACTTCTTAGAAATATGGAAGTTTGTCACTGGAATACACCCAGGGGAGGTAACCAGTCCAGTATAATACTCTATAGATAAATAAAAAATATATATAATTAGCGATAGGAGTCTTATCTGTCATCAGAAACTCTATAAATGCACTTATTAATTCATTTCTCATACAAAGTGCCCTGTCATACCTCACAATCTTACCAATTGATAGGACTATCTGGTTAATATAAGTCTCTACGAAACAGTTTTGTCAGGATGAGCTTGGTATACAACTTCACTGTAAACCAGTATCAAACCAACGTCTACAATATGTATGTGTTGCACATTTTTTAAAACTTTTATTTCATGTTTTTAGATTGTGCTTTTAGTAAATCTCTCTATATCTGTATTGAAAATAAAATTATCTTTCGGGACCAAAACATTTTGGAACCTCTATCCTGCCAAATCAGGTTATGAAGAGTGATTTTTGTTAATATAAGTATAAACACAATGTCTACCTGTATACTGATATAATTAGTAGCTACGTCAGGTTGGTAAATGCATTATGCTGCTGTAAAACAAACACGGGCCTTCAATTCTACCTTAATAATATACAAATGCTTGCATAAGTGTGTTTCAAGATGTTTCTGGATATTCAGCCATACTATTGAACAAGAGGTCACATGTATATGATGTATATAACCACTCACGATACAAATAATAATGTGCATTTTACACATATATGCATTTATGAAAATATATGATTTTTTCTAAATATATAAGCTGTTCACAACCACAACAAATTGTGCTCATGAGTATCCTTTGTTGTTATGTTGTCACTACCCCAGTTCTTGTTATGAGGACCTGATATTATTTGGATTTGACCTAAATTTACATGGCAGGCGTTGTATTCGAATCATTTGTTTTCCTTGTTTGTTTTTCAAATTAAATTATACATTTTTTTCACACTTCGGCATTCTTATGTCCGTATTTATTTTCCCCTAAAGACAAATTGAGCTGAACCTTTATCACAAGATAAACTTGTACCATGTAAAGGTTGTTTTCTTACCGTTAGTCTCGTTAGCGGAGAAAACCTGGACCTGGATGTTCTCCCCTGGGAATCCGGGTGCGCCCAGTGACATGATGGTCTCGAACTTGGCGTCGGGGTGGACCCCGCGGTAGTGGAATTGCCTGTCCGGTTCGATGGCTGTCACGTTACACGTCTGTGTCCTCCTGTTCAGACTGTACATCTTCCTCTATACGACGTAGGTTGTAAAAAGGAATACATTTCTGTTTTAATTTAAACTGTCAAGACTTTGCTGAATGGACAGAATACTAGATGTGCACAGGGTTCAATGGTATTACAGGAAGCAGATATGTACAAAAATAGAATATATATCACTTTAAGTCCCCATATTGCGGCCTCCTGGCCTTCTTCAAGGGCGAAAGTCAACGTTTGTTTAAAGTAACGACCATCTTGTCTCTACCTCAGAAAAAGCAAAATGGACGTTACTTAAAACAACCGTTGACTTTCGCCCTTGCAGAAGGCCAGGAGGCCGAAACATTTGGACATAAATGACATTCATTCAATTTTTTTGTTTTATATCCCCCCCCCCCCCCCCTATGGAAATCATCTGTGGTATATTATATATGTACAGATTTGATTTATTCTTTTTTACAATTTGAACGTCATGAATGTTCATACCATGTACTATGATATTTACTCTGAATGTCTTTATGAAATGCTTTCAGTTTTTATATAGGAAATGCAATTAGGATTGATGTTTCCCCTACAATTCAACAGTTTCCATTGTTATCGGTGAGCCCATATCAATAACAAGAACAGCAAAAGAGGAACAGCTGATTTCACGCACTGTTTCCCGTACAAAATCTAAATCTAAAACAAAACTTTTATATCTGATTCAATTGTTCTTAGTTTAAAGGAAAGAACTCATATTTGAAATCAATATAATGAGTATATTAAATTAGCGTCGAACTAAGTGACGGAGAATGTTTTAACTGAAGTTTTTTAAAGAACTATTTGCCGAGCGCGTAGTCACGCGATTGCGGCAGTACTGCACAGGCTATACGTTTATACGCTGTAAGTAACAGTTGCATTTATGCTCTTATAAATGAATCTACACATAAAACGGATATAGAATAGTGTTGCCACACTAGTTGAAAATATATTGCTTTACTTTCGTTGTTTATTTGGTGACATATTGTTCTATATTTTGATTGTAAATCAGGGGGTATACTGTTCAATAATTGAGGATTATTGTTTTATACTGAGCACTAGCGCGAATACATATTCTTCAATAAAGACTGTTAAAGTGATGGTACATGTACTAATTTGATGATTGTTACTAGCGCTGTGGTACGTGCTTGTCGTGGTCTTTACCTCGTTAAATAGCTCAATGACGTCATAGAACTCTCGGGTGCTGTTTAGCTCGACCTCAGCTATCGTACGTGTCCTCTTGTTAGTCTCGTCGTAAAACAGATGTCGCCTCTCCTCATACTTTTGACTGTAATCAATCTGAATAGTCAACAAATTCAGAACAAATCTTTTAATTACAAAACGTACTTGTAAGATTTGCAATCCATCAATCAACCAATCAATCAATCAATACTAGTTAATCAATACTAGTAAATAAAATGAATTAAACTAAAAAGATTACATTGTCGAACTTCGTTTCATATTTGAATCAAATTATATTATTTTGTTAACATATTGCTTTCATTTACTTATAAGATTTGGATATGATGTTGTTTTATTAATATATCTATATTACTTACCCTAATTTCCCGCCCTTCCCACTGTGGTGGAGAGCCTACAAGTCAAAAATCAGGTGTAAGTGTCTCATATTTCTGCCATTCTACGAAAATATTTTTTTGAATATGCATTAGAACTTACTTTCAATATGATTTAATGATTACTTTATCTGCTGTCAGTATCGTATATCTAACCTTACAAACCGGACATTGTATAAGTACTTAGTTCTTGTTTCCGAATCGTTGCTGATTATGTATTGAAAATTTAGTTTACTGTATATAACAGAAATAATTACAGTTTAAACAGTTTAATTACATGTCATTAAAAATCGGTTTTCCATTCCATTTTTAATTTTTAATTTTCCTTCAAACCATTTCAGTAGTCTGTCGTTTTTACTGGTATTTAATACATATTATCTTGTATTGAGTATGTCTAATATGTTAGTTGTTCCTTAATTATTATGCAATGGGCATATTTCATAAAACATAAATAGCTTTAATACTGATGTTCCCTGGGATTAATTGAAAACAAAAACACAAACAAACAAATGCCCAATTCAAATATAAAAAAATAGACAATAATGATATTATAATGATATTATTAAAATATACAGCAATTTAATATAATCCGCAAATATAAATAGGAATGAAAATACGTCTGATCGGATAGTCTTCAGGAGAAATATTGTCATTTTCAGAAAATAAAAAATATCATTTCTTTATTTGATACATAGAAACTTTTCTATCGTATACCATTTTGCACAGGGAGTTATGGAAATCTCAAATATACAACTGATTAATTTAAATTTATCAGTTGTATTTTTAAAGAAATCATAAGAAAGGTTTGTATTGTCTCTCGACTTTATATAAGAAAGAGTTGTTAACAAAAGAATCAATGCATTTCTCGCAATAGTTGTGATACATACACTGATTTATAATATGACATGTGTACTTACTGCATGGGGAAGGAATTTGTCCAAGAACAGCGCCAACGGCGAGACAAAGGAGGAAGGCGGCCTTCATGTCGATTTGAGGATTATTGACCGAAGTGAGATACAGTGGCGTCTGTTCCTTATTATACGCCGGGCTATCTAACATGTAGTCTCGACGAGTCCCTTATCTTATCTTTCTAGTGCTCGAGGTATATATATACATCTGTTCAACCGGCCAGATTGTGAAATTCTTCTCCCTGTCCAGAAATGACATTCACTGATAATTCTTATTTGTTTCGATTTGCCTTGACATAATGAAATACATGTATTTCCAATATATTTGAATTGTCCTATTTTAATAAAAAAAATAATAATCTGAAAGCCTATTTTATTTTATATAATCTTCAAATGTTGAAGTTACATATTTATATATTCTGTCAATTATAAATCCATTATTTGTCCATTGATTATAACCAAAGTAGTAAACTATGGGTTGCATGAACAGGGCTTCTATTAATAGATAAATGTCATACGTGGTTTCTGCCCTCTCCAGGCCTCAAACTCTCAATCTGCAGCGCACTATCATCTACGCAGTGGTATCAAGCCCAAGAGTCCCGAAATGATCACAGTGAAAAATCGTCTTCAGATGATAGAAGTACTCGAATTGGAATGCATAGTATATTTATAGATATACAGATGCCCCTGTTAATTTGTGTGAATCAAAACCAATTAACACCTTCTAGTGATTACAGAATCATATTACTTGTATAATGACTGTATAGACCGTAACACCTCGTTATATTGCCACATTTTTGTCCGGGGAAAAGTCGGCATCACATATACCAAAAGATTTGGCGATAAATTGAGAGAAACGTACAAAACATTCTTCAAAAAACAAAAAGGGGGAACTTAAATATTTGTTGACGATAAGTGAGTTTGCAAATAAAATGAGGGGCATTATATCGGGTTTTACTGTACTATAATATATCTCGTGAGGCATGCTCATGTTGTAACAAAAGTATCTTCTATTAGACACTGGCATCGTTCAGGTGTTCACAATTATTTAACATACCTTTTATAGCTTAGTTGTCTTCATGAAAAGAAAAGAAATAAGGAAACAAATGGAAGGAATTCGAAAATGTTCTTTTGGACAAAATTAAGCCCGTCATAGCTTTAAACGTTGTATTTAGCTTTACTTGTCATTGATAGAGGAGTTGTGTTTTCAAATGCAATTTTTTTACATTATCTTTGTTTGTGATTTCCTTCTCCGACTAGGCGTAATTATTTATGATATATGAATTGTATCGATTAGAAATCGTTTCCTTATTAGAACTTTAAATCAATACTATTTTAGATAATTTGGGCAGTATGAACATTTTAGCATTACATGTGACTATAGTACATGCATGAACCGATCTGTCTACTGTATACCGGGATTTTGGTTTTGCTGCACTTAACTTGTCTCCCTTTCCGCCCTCTGTTATGAGGGTGAATTTATCATTTTAGCGATATTTTGTAAACACCATACTATACATAGTTATATAATATGATTAGCGGATTTAATATTGGTCGAAACTTGATTTTACCCGTCGAAGGGCCAAACTTTCCCGGTAAACAGTCTTACATTGTTAGTTTCATCTTAGCTAGAGTAAATACTATATCATATCCAGCAAAACACTATTTACATGACTTACAGTACATGTAAAAGTATATGACATAGACAGCATTATGTACAATGTAGATGTAAATTGCTGTTCTGCAATATAAGTTGCCACAATTTTTCCTCCATTGAAGTTGAAATTTCTGCTAAAGAAGGACAATCGCTAACTATGTGTACTACAGTTTTGTGGTAAAAATATCATAGGTATCGTGTTCCTGCTAAAACATGTTTAACTATATATTATCATACTTATAGCTATCTACGTTTTTTTGTATGCATAATTAAGTTTAACAGAATATTATAGTTGCCATCCTGTATAATAGAATGTACATCACGTGATAAAAAATACATATATTAGCCGCTTTTTTAATTTTAGCTGACATGTCTAATCATGTGTGATAAAAAATAATACTCTTAATTCTAGTGTTTACATGAATGCTAAAATATCAATAATTAGTTTACCCCTGGAAATATTTATAGATTTTGTACACTAACTGAAATTATAAACTGTGGTAGCAGTATACAGTAGAGCGTTGTGGCCATGAGTGATATTTTTGTTAAATGGCTAACCCCTGTATAATGATATGTAAAAAATATATAAAAATAAAACTGTACTAAAATTGGTATAAGCATGATGAAGTGGGCTATGTGAGCTTAACATTTGTAAAAAAGAAAGAAGATTTTTTTGGTTCGAGGATAACATTTTGGCCATAATCCGAAAGAGTGCGCACAAATGAAAAGCTAGCTTTACAGGAGGTAAAATTTTGACACCAGCACACGACGCAAAATTGCAAAAAATCAAGTTTTACAACTAACCTGGGACCCAGATAATTCTGCAACCAGGTAGGTAATCTTTAATTTCAGACAGAGCTTAGGAAAAAAAATAGTAGTTGCGGGGGTCAAATTTTGGGTTAAAAATAGCAATTTTTGGCATTTTTTGGTAATTTTTGATGTGGTAACCATGGTTTTCACACAAGTGACATACATAGAAAAAAGAGGTTTATACACTTCTCAGTACTTTATATGTATTGTAAATGTAATGCAGTTTACAAATATATATACATGTGTTGTGTAGGGTAAATCCGCTGTGTTTACATTTCCTCGACATGTGCCTTGTTTATCAGAGTCGGGTCATCTCTACTGTATACTGCTACTTGTGATAACTGTATTCTTGTTGAAACATAGGTCAACATGACTGCATATGGAAACTCATTAAAAACACGTACAAAATGTCAGTCATATTTTAAGTTTTAATTGATAAATGCGATAACATAAACCTAGTTTCTATGATTTTATGCACTCTGATGGAGGTACGAAAGCCATCGGGTCGGAAATTCCGGCGGTGATGTCGAAATAACTGTAAAAGAGAAAAGAGGGTTCCGTAGCCAGACACAAAATGGTGAATTATTTACATATGTTTAAATTCGGATCCTTGATGATTTCCAGTTATATTTCATCATTCAACAGAAAAGCTATGCATTTTCCATAATTACTTAGATTGAAATCAAATTCCATGCGCAAAGCAAACTAACCAAGAAAGCTTTGTATATGGAATTAACCAATCGTAAATTGCCTAACAGTCATAAAGCTTACTCGGAGTGCTCAGTACTATATTTCTGTGTAACGTGCATACATTTCAATACTTTATTAAAAATGCTTACTCCGAGTGCTCAATACAATATTTCTGTGAGACATGAATAAGATATTATAAAAGCTTACTTATTTTGCTCAAAACCATATTTCTGTGTGATGTGAATACATTACAATATTTTATAAAATGTAAAGCTTACTCTGAGTGTTCAAAACCATATTTCTTTGTGATGTGAATGTTTGTGACTGGGATACATGCTGGATAAGCAACCGTTCCTGTGTAAAATTCTGATACAAATAGAAATGGAAAGGATTAGCTTCATTGTCAATATACTAAAATTCTTTTATGAACTAAAAATTACTTTATAATACGACTTTGTTATTTAAAATCTGAAGAATGTCTATCGTCAATAAGATAGAATCGCCATCATTTTTCATATCTTTTATACAAAGTTTCCTGATAAATTGGCTGGCTGTCGCAATTTTTTTTACGCACTTTTAAGTTCTACTACATATGTTTAATGTATTCTAGAATATAAACCTGTTTTAGCATTATCCGTTTCAAAATACTTCTCGATTGTGTTCGATGTTAGCCTTACAGAAAGCAGGTTAATTACCCTCTGTCTCATTGGCTGAGAAGATAGCCAGTTGGATGCTCTCTCCTGGGTATCCAGTGAGCCCGAGTGACAACAACTGTTCGAATTTGGCGTTAGGATGGACACCTCGGTAATGGAAAGGCCTGTCGGGCATGGTCACATTGCACTGACGGGTTCTCATATTGATGCTGAATCGCTGGTTCTGTACGGTAACAAACATTGAACAAGAATGAGGGTATAAAGTCAGTACTTAAAACTTATTTTTACTAAATTTATAAAAATTGAAATTGAAACAGCAGTACTTTTTTTTTGTTTATTAATTTATGTATTTATTTCGATTCAACAAAGCCTGAGGTCCAATAAAAAATTGATAACAACATGGATGCAGTTACAAAGATATAAGCAATAACAACATTAAATGGTGAACAATAAGTTGCTAGAAAAGTCATAAAAATAAAATATCTAAATTACAAGTATCCATGATAAGGTTAAAATAGATATGGTTTCTCATAAAAAGGCTGAATTTACAATTACAACATCCAACTTCGAAAATAACAGCGAAATTGGCAAGATCCCAAAATAGAAAATAATTGCTTTAATATTGATTTAAACCACATATGTTAACAAATGCTTTAATACCGTGGAATAGAGGTCAAGGATATCGTAGAATTCCTTAGTGCTATTGAACTCCACTTCCGCAATGGTGCGCACGCGTTTGTTGGTCTCATCGTAGAAGATTCGGCGATATTCCTCGTACTTTTGACTGTAATCAACCTTAAAGAAATACAGAAGATTACAATATAAAACGTATTGATCATTAGCCTCTTACTTAATTAATGTTAACTAACCCAATTGTCAGTATGGCTTTGATAGCGTTACAACGCTTATTGCAAAACAATATTACTTATTTATTCTGTTTTACTTGTATCAACTTTTACGTTCTATTTTAATATATCACTAAGTCATCTCGAATAAGTAACTAACTTACTCACTCTGTAAACATGGTATACATACAATGAAAGAGATTGTTACTTACTCTTACTTCCCTTCCTTCCCATTGTGGAGGTGATTCTAGAAGAAAAAACACAATTCGTTTCATTTAAGCTTATATCTCTACCTATCTGATTATGAAACATTGGAGAATAAATTTCCTTTTTTATTATGTAATGCATTATTGCACCATTTTTTAAAACCATATTTGACAGCTATTTATGTTTATGCTAAGCTTATAGAAAAGATCGTCAATAAAAGTTACATGAAATGTTGTAAATGAAACGTACAGTCCATAAGCACCTTTATCTATCTCTTGTTTTACTTCTTGTATCTCTGAATATTTGGAAATGGATTTCCATTCTTTTAACCTTTAGTGCAACTGTTGGACGCAATGGCCGTTTAGTACCGAACGTGTAAATGTTGACTTTTTTTGGCTTCCTACTACATCGAATAACTGATTTTAATGTGTTGCTTCCTTCTTTCTAAGGATTAATGCACACTCGTTATATAATCCTCTATAATGAAAAAGAAAAGTTCAAGCATTCACTTTTGGACATTTGTATTTGCTCCTGTTTTTCATTAACAGAATCAAAAGCATACAAAAACAATATGAAGACATCGAAAAAAGAAAAATATTCCTTAATGTACATTTTGCTCCACCGTTTGCATGAACAGTAATATAAGGGCATTTCCTGATGAATGTACTTACGACAAGGTGCAGGGACTTGAGCCAGCACAGCGCTGACAGCAACGCACAGGACTAGGGCGACCTTCATCGTGAATTGTTCTTGACCGAAGTGACAATGGACACTGTCTTATCGCGACCTTTATTGGCCGGAGATGTCCAGTCTAATTTTACGTAAACACAAATTATCTAACTGACCACGACTGATACGTCACGAAGCTTATTTCTTAATTCAATGTGTCAAGATCACCAAGGGGTCAAGTGCTACAACATAAGGTAGCACATTGTTAGAGGGGTGAACTCATGGCTACCAACCAGGGCATTCTTCAATCGGATATTGGGGCAATACAAAAAGCGATTTGAAACTGAACAAAAATACTACAAAATATTATCAATCCCGATCTCAAATGATCTTCCCATTACTGATCAGTTCGGTTTAATGTACTATTCATTCACTGTCTGCTTATAAATTTTAAAGATGATCTGAAGTATGATAAGTTACAAGACCATCTCATTGATAATGCTTCCTTCGTATGTGGTGCAGAGAGCGACGATTTTAGACATTTTTGCTATCAATGTCCTTTGCATTCAAATAGTAGACATCATATTACCTCTAAATATAATCTATTGGGATATTAATACATCTGACCAATTAAATAGTACTATTCTTTTCCATGTCGACTCTTATATGAAATTATCAAAACGTTTCTCCAGTTATACACGTTAGTTAAGTTTCAAATTAAGACGTATGAAAAATAATAAAAGTCCAGGCATAGATGGCTTTACGGTTGAATTTTATAAGTGTTTTTGGAAATATTTAGGTAACTTTGTTGTTCGATCTATAAATTTAGGCTATAAAAAAAGGAAATCTATCAATCTCACAACGTCAAGGAATTATTTCATGCATTCTAAAGGGGGATAAACCTCGACATTTTATAAAAAAATTGGAGGCCTATCACACTACTAAATGTTGTTTATAAAATAGCTTCTAGTACAATAGCATACAGAATTAAAACAGTTTTGGATAAAATAATTGATAAAGATCAGACAGGGTTTTTAGAGGGTCGTTATATAGGGGAAAACACTAGACTGATATATGATGTAATGCAATATGCAGAGGAAAATGATATTCCAGGTATGTTTCTAATGATTGATTTCGAAAAAGCTTTTGATTCGGTGTCCTGGGCATTTATTGAGAAAGTATTATGTTTTTTTGGTTTTGGAAATAGTATAATAAACTGGGTTAAAACATTACATAATAATGCTAGTGCTGTAATTAATCAGGGAGGGAATTTGTCTTCATTTTTTCAAGTTAAAAGGGGATGTCGTCAAGGGGACCCGATTGCTCCTTATATATTTATTCTGTGTGCTGAAATTTTAGCTATAAAACTAAGAAACAATAATAAAATTAAGGGTATTAATGTTGATAACTGTCCTATACTTCTATCACAATATGCGGATGACACTGCACTTGCACTTGATGGTACAGAAAGATCACTGCAGGAAGCTATTACTGAACTTAATTTCTATGCAAGTATATCAGGATTGAAAATGAATATTTCAAAAACTCAAGTGGTCTGGATTGGCAATAAAAAATTTAGCTCAGATAAATTCCTTCCAGAACTCGACTTACAATGGGGTAGGGAAAACTTCACACTTCTTGGCATTGAATTTCACGTTAATTTACATGAGATACCTAAACTGAACTTTGATAAAAAAATAACAAAACTTAAATCACTTATCAGATCATGGAAAAGGAGAATATTAACACCAATTGGTAAAATAAACATAATAAAATCAATTTTGGTTTCACAATTTAATCATTTATTTATCTCGCTGCCAAATCCAGAGGAAAAGTTTCTTTGTAAACTGAATTCTATAATTTATGAGTTCTTGTGGAACAGTAAAGTGGATAAAGTAAAGAGAGAAGTTGTTATTCAAGACTTCATTAATGGTGGGTTAAACATGATCAACATCAAAACTTTTATAGACTCACTCAAATTAGGTTGGATTAGAAGAATATTTCAATGTACATCTAAATGGCAAGCAATTTTAAAAACATATGTTAATATAGACATGTTGGCAAATTGTGGTTCAGATTATATAAAGCTATGTGAAAAAAAATGTAAAAACAAGTTCTGGACTGATGTTTTGAAAGCTTGTAAAAACTTGTATCATGCAAATGAAATTAATATTAACAAAAATGAGGTATACTTGAAGACCCCCTTATGGTATAATGACAAAATTATTATTGATAGAAGGTCAATTTTCATTAAGGATTGGTATAAAAAAGGAGTTATTAATATAAATGACCTGATTAAAGACTATAATTCTGGTTCCTTTTATACAGTTCAAGAATTCACTCAAACTTATCAAATACAGACTAATTTTCTCCAATATCACAGTGTTCTTTCTGCAGTAAAACATTTCAACTCTAATCCAGATTTTCCTAAATTAAGACTGTTATGTCCTTTTATTCCTACACACTTAGAACCATTCTTTAAAAAGTCTAAAGGTTCCAAACATTTTTATAGTATCCTGGTAAAAAATAACATTGTTCCATCAGGACAGAAGAAATGGAATAGAGTCTTTGATTTTAGTAACTTTTCTTGGCATCAGATTTTTAAGCTTCCCTTTGCTATAACTACTAATACAAAATTTCAGTGGTTTCAGTATAGAATAAATCACCATATTCTGACAACAAATTCTTTCCTTTTTAAAACTCGAATAGTTGTATCTCCTATGTGTACACTTTGCAATTCTGAGATTGAAACTATTACCCATATTTTATGGGAATGTCAAGAGACTCAGAATCTTCTTATTAGTTTTGAAACTCTTTTGGATGCACTCATTATTCCTTTTGATTTTAATAAAGAATCTTATTTATTTGGATTTCTTACACAAAATGTTAATGGTAGAATTGATAATGAGATACTCATTATAATTAAACAATATGTATATAAAATGCGTTGTCTTCATAGCTCCTTAAATATAAATGCATTGGTTAACACAATAAAAGACTACCATAATATACAAAGATTTATAGCAAATAGCAAAGGAGAAACTTATAGAGAGAAGTTTGAAAAGGAATGGAAAAAATGGGAAAAACTTCTTGTTTTGTAAAAATAATATTCTGATAGCTGTCTCCTGGGCTTTGGAAATGAATTATAAAATCAATAATTTTCTTCTATTACACTTATCCATACATTCATAAGCTTGAGCTCAAAAATATAATAGTCCATCCCCACCCTCTCTCTCTCTCTCTCTCTCTCTCTCGCTCTCTCTATTCTCTCTCTCTCTCTCTGAACTGATTCATGTAATTTTAGTTTACAGTTTTTAGTAGCTTTTCATTTTTTTTTGCATTTCTATGATTCTATGATTCCTTACTTGTTTGTGTTTGTATGTAAGAGTGTGTGTATGGGTGGGTGTGAGTAAGGGCGATTATGTATGTGTTAATGTTGTGATGCAACTTATAATATATGAAATCATTTCATCATACATGAATGGAGGATGATGATGTTGATGATGTTGATAATGAATGATGATGATGATGATGGATGTTGATGATGATGATGATGCTGATGATGAATGATGATAATGATGATGATGGAGGTAATAACATCAAAATGTATGTGAGATGATGATGATGATGATGATGATGATGATGATGATGATGATGATGATGATGATGATGATGATGATGTTGATAATGAATGATGATGATGATGATGATGATGATGATGATGATGATGATGATGATGATGATGATGATGATGATGATGATGATGATGATGTTGATAATGAATGATGATGATGATGGATGTTGATGATGATGATGATGCTGATGATGAATAATGATAATGATGATGATTNATGATGATGATGATGAATGATGATGATGAGGATGATGGAGGTAATAACATCACAAGGTATGTGAGATGATGATGATGATGATGATGATGATGATGATGATGATGATGATGATGATGATGATGATGATGATGATGATGATGATGATGAAGGTTATAACATCACAATGTATGTGAGATGATGATGATGATGATGATGATGATGATGATGATGATGATGATGATGATGATGATGATGATGATGATGATGATGATTGAGGTAATGGCATCACAATGTTGGTGAGTGAGTGGACGTTTATGTTGTTGTTGTTTTTTATATCAATAAAACTTGTGAAAAAATAAAAAATAAAAAAAAAAGTTTCAAATTAATATATTATTATTATTTAGGTAAGTTATGTCTTTAGACTAAAATATAACACATGAGCTAGTGTGGGTGTGGGTATGTGTGAGAGGGACACTAACAGTTCTGTATATTGAATCTCTACCAGAAAAAAAGAAGAAGACTGAAATAGGCTTAAACTGTTGTCTGATTCTTTTGGCAATGTTGTACTAAAATCTGATTTAACATAAAAAAGAACTTACATGTTCGTATTATATATGTATTGTCAATAAAATACTTTTAAATTAAATTGATGTATGTCCTTTGAATGACCTCTAACAAGGCATATTCTGTTACAAACAATTACATATCTCTATTCTCGATTGTTTTCTTATTCACAAAATAATGGTTGAGAAATTATTACCTAAGAATCGTTGAAACTTGAAATTATTAGCGTCCAATGCTAAAGCCTTTTTTTTGTTTCTGAATGATTTTGTCAGAAGTATGGTTAAACTCAAGAACTTGTTTTTATTTGGAACTTTCGTATTCGTTTTGATACAAAATGTTCATTTATGTTTCCTTATGTACATTTCACATTTCCATTTGTTTCAGTACCTACTTGATTTCTTTGCTCTGAATAGTCGGATTTCATCTTGGCGTGTTGACAGCGTGATAATCTTTTCTAGTATATTTCTCTGTATTCCATTTTTTTTATGTTTATTGATATTGAACAACGATAATTTCTTATATGCTATGAACTAAATACCTTCCGCGGGTGGTCAGGTGGCGCAGTGGATAACGCACTCACATTTTACCAATGCGGTCGCGGTTTAATTCCCCAACCGATGAGAACATGTATGAGGTCACCTGCACTTGTATACCGGTTTCCTCCAATATAGAGCCCAATCCCCCCTCCTCGCCCCTCCCCCCTCTTATAACTAATACTTTCAAATGTAACGGTATATATATGGTATCCATCGATAAATATTTTTTCACTCAGTAAGTCTGCAAATTGCAAAAGTTTACCATTTGTTACGTTCCTGCAAACATGACCTAGTGTATATTTAAACCTGTCAAAATACAAGTAAAATTTGACTAATGACAGATTTTACCCACTGACGTCTCACTAAAATTCATAACTAGGACAGGGGAACATGTAATCCTGTCACCTGGTCACATTATTCCGATAATGGATTCAACAAAGGGAAACATCAGCGTAATGAGAAGGTCATTTAAAGGTGAAAAGCAGTACGTTCAAGTTTTTTCCCGTTTTAATTTCATAACCATAATTTTATCGTTTTTATATGCTCATACGAACCTTTTAAGTTAAAAATAAAATAGCTGCTGCTTTCAAAATAAATATTTTAAATGTTGATTTCATTTAAATAGTAACATGCATCCTCATTGATATGCATGCATTGCACACATAAGGATCCCTGCCTAAATGCAGCGAAAACATGCATTTTTTCATGCATAAATCAATCTCTCCTTCATTCCATTTTGGATGTAAACATAGAGCTAACGGGTCAGGATACTACCGTTAACTAGGTAGCTCAGCTGTTTAGAGTAAGAAAATAATTATCTGAGGTGGTCAAGGGCTCAAATCCTAGCATGGATTCATAGTATTTCACACCCAGAACACTGTTGTATAATAATTCGATTTCGTCTTTCTATTTTTTTCCATGAAAGTTTCACAATGTATGGTTAACTTTTAAAACAAAAATGTTGTCAAAGCTATAGTTAAGTAAAGGGGAGGACGGAGGGGGAGGAGGGAGGGTTCCAATGTATGGTTACAGTTTTTGACAGTGGTATAGAATCCTTAAATAACTTCTGTAGATAGTAAACCTTTTTTCACACACGTGTAGCTGACAGGTGGATGGTTCCATGTCGGTCTGATAACCTCGGCCAAATGTCGCGACAACATGCACGTGTTTAGTTCTCATGTTGTCATGTGAGCAAGGTCCTATTGTCCTAATCTCCCGTAAGATCGAACTTGGACTAAACAACACCATGATACATTTAGTATATTGCCATATACGATTGCTTCCATTTTACAAGTATCAATTCCGAAATTTATACGTGTTAGATAAGACAGTTTTAATGTTGTTGGCAATTTTTTAATTCGTGCTTCCATTCTTGTACTCTTCTATCGAGCAAATTAAAAGCACTCACCATGAACTCACATGCATCATTAGCGATTGTGTAAAATACGTAAACAGCTGTATCATATCTGCCGTCTCCTCTACATGACATATGTATTAGCTTTATTTTTTCGCAATTACCATTTATAAAAATGTGTTACCTTGCATATTACATGGAAACAAAACTGTCTGTGTATAATTTTACATGTTTAATAGGTGTATGTGTTGCAATAAAAATAGCAACTCAAAAATAATTCTACACAAAACATAAACAAATGTGCTGTGAAAATTGTGGTGAGATTTAAAATAACCCCACTGTATATTACCGAGTCCTGAAAAGCTGGAAACTATTCATAATAGGTACAGTCAAATGCTAAATAGAAGTGCAACACAAATGTTCTTTGAAAATTCGAGGATACAATTTGGATAGCAAAACGGTTTTTTAAGCCTGGAAATAGAATAAGAACCGTTCAAAAACATAATAGGCATTAGGTTTCTGATATTCATGCAGGACACCTTTCCAACATTATTTGCGAAATACTTAATCCATCGTTGCCATTTTACGCAATCGCAGCAACATTAAGCAATCGTTACTTAAGAATTGTCCTAAATAATGAACCGTACGCGAGGTGACGAAAAAGTAGGCCTGTCCGACATCGTTATCATATCCATGGTCAGAACTAATTCAGGCCTCTAAGCAGATGTTTAATTTCCATCGTACGATGATTGGCGTCACGTCATGTAAGGTCGTAATGGGTAACGCGAAAACGATGACATGAAATGCCTAAGTAATGAGAAAAGGAACGACAAAATGAGAAGCACCTTATCTGTATAATATATTAGGTACTTATGTCCTTCACTTTGCAGTTTGTGTGTCTTCCCTATTGAAGATGAATGCGAATGTTAGCTTACTTACAATGAATGATTTGCAATCTGTTTGATACTAATTTTTGGAAAATTGTCAAGAAAATTTTATGTCACCATTCTTTAGGCGCAGGGTTGCAAAGATTTAGGATTCCAGTTCTTTCTGTCTGAAACAAATATATCGTTGACAAAAGAAATGAAATTAAAACTTTTTTAAAGGATTTGATCCCTCATGGATTTCCAGGAAATGCTTTCAATAAATTATTATTTTAGCCTACCTATTTCTTGTTTGGTATTCTCTCGATTTTATACAAATGTCATAAAAGAATGTAAATAATTAACACATTTGAGACTGTTGGTAAATGTTACATGTATATGGTAAACTGGGGAAGTCAAAATGAAAATAAACGGATGTAGTTGACGAAATAATTGTTAGAATTTGTTTGTTTTAATTGCTTGTAAAATTGAAACTATTAAGTGTTGTCTATGTGATATGCCAAGGACATTGATTATATCAACATAGCATGTGCACATGAATGTATATCTACATTTCAACATTTAGCTATTCTTATGCCTCCTAAGTAGATATTTTTGGTGTATTTTAAAAAATAAACAGTATTGACGGATTTAGAAGTATATTTGATAAAGATGTTATATTCGAAAGTATTTTTTCCGGCATTGGTCTTGACAATGGGGACAGGAAGTTTTACTCGTAGATTTGCACAAGTATATAATAATAGTATCATGTATAAGCAAACGGATTCAATTAAAATATAAAGATTAAACATTGCTTTGGTCAATCGCATAGGGTAATGGATATACAATTGTAGTTGGTTTTGTGACAAATTCAACAGCAGATGCTTTATTGTTCAATGAAATTGTCTCAAGACCAGCTGAATCTATCACCCAGATAAGTTATAAAAAACAGGATTAGATTTATATGTAAGTTTAAGGGGTAGGTGCGGACCCCGACAAGCGAAATCAATTTCCAACACATTGCTTCGTTTTAAACATCAACAGTAGTTGCTGCTTATCCTTTCACTCAAAAAAATGATAAAAGAATGGTAAAAATACAGAGGTTTTGCTTTCTGTATCAAACCTCCAGCGAAGAAAAGTTCCAATTTCATTTATATTTTTCCAATTTGGAGTTGCGTGTCCATTTAACATGGCTAATTTTCGAGAGAGATAAAAATCGGTTTTTTTTGTTATTCATGAATGCAACCCTGTCGCCAGTGGGGTTCGATATACGAGCATCTGGATTATACAGCATGGAGCTCATCAGCTTCACTTCCGGTCATGATATTTGTTTTGTATGTAAATGCTTTCCCGCAATATTACACGGAATAAATTTTAAAATGTTGGACCTCCCAAAAAGAGGCCGGGTATAATTGTCCTTGTACGAATATATTAGGAATCATAAATTGAGTTTTTATACTTATGTACAATAACAAGTTTATACACAAACTGTACCCTTTACTACATATATGTTACACATAATATTTTGATCACTATTTATAGGTCTCAGTATATATCATACAAGGACAACAGTGACTTCAGGCTACTTACGTAGGATCATAGACTTGCCTATTATTACATAATACCATCTTACACAGCCCACATATCATGTGTGTATAAATACAGATCAGCATGTACAGGCATGACCACAGTGTAAGTATAGTGATAGGTGAAGGTCATTGACCATTGAGTAATATCATGATCAGCACATGTAGCCAATCAGAATACAGGAATGTAGATTAAGGCCAAGGTCATTGACCACTGGTCAGCATCAGCATCTTAGCCAATCAAGTTACAGGAATTTCGCGCGGAAATTAAGACAATTAACATACATAGCGTCACCTAAGTCAGTTTTTAAATTTTCTTGCTGGGTGAAAGACGTTCCACCATTAGACAACTCAACTTAATTGAACCGCCACCATCCCCAGCCACCAGCCTTTATTCAGATATATACATTGTATATTATATAAACAAGTTATTTATGATTAATTGTTCTTCCAACAGTTACGTACATGTACTTCAAGCATAATATTAGGAGCTGGCATGATATATAGCTAAAAGGTCTTAAAGGGCTATCCACTACTCAATAACCCTTTCGGCTTTACGGGCTATTGTTACGTTCTTTGGCCCCAAGTATTATATTACTTACTATTCAAAAAGTATACATTTATAGTATACAATCAGGCTGTTTAAACGACTCACGGCGGAGAAACCCTTGAGACTCACGGCTCTTGGGCTGGTATGTACAGCTGTCGGACCTGGCAGTCTGGTTGTATCTAAGTCGAGTTGGGGTTCATCGGACCGAGTGTGACACCTGGGTTTTCCCTTGAGACTCACGGCTCTTGGGTGACTCACCTCTCGAGACTCACGGCTCGAATACACTACAGTTTTACATACTCGGTCTATAATCCCCATGCATACTCCTAGTAATTCAGCCACTGGGACATGAACGCAACAGTATATAGATATTGCATAATATCATATAATATCATGTCATTCCCAGTGAGCTGAATTACCGTTAGCTTAAATTATGCCAGCCCCCATTTCAGGCCAAATGTTTAATATTTGTATGTGTTGATGTATTATAATGTTATATAATGATAATAATATTTTCTTGGATTGACAGAGGGAGTGTTACAGTTGTACTGTATAGGATGACAAAGCAGTGAGTGTGATGAATGTATACCTGACCTAATATCGTTTAACATGTTTAAATTGATTTATATGTATAAACTTAAACCACGCCTTTGTTGTTTGTGTATAAACATTGTACTGTCTGTTATACAGTAGAAAAATGTGAGACTTTCGACCTTGATGATACCTGTCCAACTGCACTGGCGTTTCTCCAATTTACAGTAACCCCCTTAAATTCCGTTTAGATATAACTTAAGTCATGTCATTAAGATTTTAAAACTTGTCCAAATAAATGTTTAGTGAATTACTTATGGTTTCCTCGAAATCCTATTGCCTGCGTCGCATTGTATTTTACTGACTTAAATGGATCGAGGTTCATCATAAAAATCACGACCTAATTTTTAGGCCGAGTGAGCGATATATGACTCAAACCACATGATATACTTGTTGGTTTTTCATGTCTTAGTCTTTTAAAGGTCCCTAACATTGGGTTTCTTCAAACCGTGAGTTGATTAAGACAAAAAGCGAGAAGAAAAAATATTTACACAAAAGTCCTTGAAAGGGTATAATAAGGCCAGGTGTTCCGAAAGGGTAAGCGTCAAAATCTTCAATATTCATATTTCACAATGAAATGAAATCGTAGATCATTAAGGCAACTTTACACTTTTGCGTCTGTTGAAGGTTTGCCGTCAGCATTCTATCCAGAAACACGTGATACTCGGAGCAAGCCCGTGAATATAGCACCGGGAGCACATATGTTTTTTTTTATCAAAAAAGAGAAATTTCAAGAAAGTAAAATATCATACCGATTAGTATTAAAGCCGTACTTTTTGTACATTCAGTAAGCAAAGATCGTGTTAAATGGCGAATGCAGAAGAATTGGTGATGTTCTTGCTTTCAAGTTCAGCATGGTTAATGCGAAGGTAAAAAATAATCCGAACATTTAAAGACTAGACATCATCGATTTATACTCAAAGCAAAGTTGAAGGACTTGACAAGGTAGTTGTTACCTCTCCTGATAAACCCAGCATCATATTAAAACAAAAATGGGTCGGATAATAGATGGGCTTAGTTTGTCCCTAATTGTATGGCCATAGTCTGCTGGAACATCTAACCACTGAACTCAACGAAGATAATTTAATCATCCTCGATATCCATGGGTTACGCTCTCTTACGCTCTCTGCACCCCTGAAATATGTCATAGCAAAATCGAAGGTTCAGTGTTCGCCACCTTGTGGATGAGACAAGAAGACTACTTTGATCCTTTGATGTACATCAAAAGAATCTTTCGGTCGCGTAACGGTAAAACTTACTGGCTTTGAAGTTGGGCGTCGCTCCTCTGTGATCTTCAAAGGACATATATCAGCCTAGTGATTGACAATGTTTTCTTACCTGAGACCAATCAAATAGCTAGCTGCGTGCCTTCAATTTTGCTATGACATATTCCAGGGGTCGGAGGGCGAAGTGAGCGTAACCCCAGGATATCGCGGTTGAACCTCAATATATTCTGTCTTTGATTTTGTCGTTTGTTTGTGTTGTTCAGTTCTTTTTATTTCGAAATTGTTCGCCTACCTTGGAAAAAGACCAATCATAATAAGCCAATGACGGCGTTCCTCGAGTCTAGAACGAGGTATGGTATTGTACAGAGCGGTAAACTCGAACAGTCAGACAAAAGAAACATGGTTTATTTTGAAAGGATGTTCACGATTTATATAAGATCCCCGGAGTTCCTTTAAATCCGGATTCCATCAATCCTATTCCTGGGACACACAAAGACACAATACGACCCTGATTTAATGTGTAGAATATTCAGATAATTACTTGAATGAGTAATTAGCAGAGCAAGCGAATGTAGAGTGTTTTTATAAGGATTGTGATTAAGTTCCAGAAATCAATGCAAATCCCATTAACCGGTGTTCGGAATTATTTGAATACAGAAGCATTATCAGCTACGGTGGCTGATTACAGTGGCAGGACACTTAAATAATAAATGTGTACCTCTTTATAACGAGTAATTATCTCGTTATAACGACTAACTATCCCGTTTTAACGAGTAAGTATCTCGTTATAACGACTTACTAACTCGTTATTAAGAGATATTATCTCGTTATAGAGAGTTACTTACTCGTTATAACGAGATTGTTAGTTGTTATATGATATTGTAATAACGAAATAGTTTTTTTTAAAGATATGCTAACTCGTTATAACCAGATAGTATATCTTTATAACGAGTTAGTAAGCCGTTATAACAGAAAACTATTTGGGTGCCCTCAATCAGCCATCGTAGGTTTTGCATCTTGTTCAAGAAACATAGACTTGTGTTTGGTTTCAATTTCACATTTTTAACTCCTTATTCTTTTTAAAAGTAGACTTCGTAAACCCATTCTGAAAGTGAATACGATTCGACATGTTCTTTTTTCGCCCTTTTTCACAAAATCATTTATATCTTCAGTTCCACATTAATAATTCGAAGAAATTAAAATAGAAATCACTTTCATTTATTTTTTTATCCTTTAGAACATATAATAAGATACGACTTATTTGCATCAGCTCCATATCTAGATGTTAACTGTAACTTTCAGAATAATGAACATTTTAACGTCATAGGAAAACATTAATAGTTAAATTGACGGTATCAGATTAATGGATACCGAAAGAATTTCGCTGCAATTTAAATTTCGCATTTTTCGACCTCTGTAATGAGAGCGAAATTGTCGTAACACTAGTAAACAACAAAATAGACATAGTAATTAAATGTGGAGGGTGGAATTAAAACTTGGCGAATTTAGATATATATGCTTACCGGCGAAGGGCTGAAGTTTGACTGAGCGAACATTTCCCGGTATACAGTATTTTTTCCTTACTGCTATCTAATTTCTAAGTCTTCTTGTGCACCCTATCTAAGAGTAACATTTCGTTTCTTAATCTCTTTTTCACATTTTTATCCTTGATTCACGTTTATACCCTTATTGTTCATTTTTGAGGCTGTGATACAACAAATTGCCAAGAAGAAAACTTTGAAACCTACATAAAAACGCTTTTAGTTTTTGACAGGTACAAAAGGAAATGTTTGAAGCGATACTCAGAACATTTGATCGTTCTGACTCCTTGTGTCATCGAATTTTTGTGCGACATAAAGATGCTTCTTTCATTTCCCGGAAACAAAATGTCCATGAACAGAGGAAAATGCTAGCCAAACAATTGTTCCGGTAAACAGTATTTGAACATGGGTTTAGTATGTTGTGTAAGTGTGTATGTGTGCATGTGTGCTGCAAAAGGATATGTTGGTGTACTTGCCTCCTTGTGATAGCTCGGATCTGATGCCGACTTTATAGTGCTATCTCACTGAAATACTATGCCAAAGGCACCCAGCACAGCATATAGTAAAATATTTCATTTATACTATTCTATGTATTGGGAATAAATCTATTAAAGTATAAATTTGCTAAGCATACATACTATATGATATTAGGATTTGTGCTTGTTTCAATTGAAACGGTTTTACAGATGCTAATCCTAATGTCGGACATTCCGCTTCTCCCTTTCTTTACAGCGTTTCCATTAAGTAAAAGATTATAAGACTCTTTCATACCAAAGGATGTAGAATAGAAAAACTCCACCTAAAAGGTTTTCAATTTGGATAAAACTTGAAGTTTGCCGAGGTTTTAGCATCAATTTGAAAATCCAGATGGTGAAATGTCCCTTTCATTTTCAATCACTCCTGAGCATGAAAGATTTTTTTTTTCTTAATCTGATCATCAACATTAGCTTAAAAAAAGCTTCACAGCTGTGACGTCACGCACCTAAAATGGGTGTAAGATAGAATTTTCTTACACTTCTTTCTTACATGGAACATTTCTTTCTGACACGAACATAAATGAGAGAAAACGTCTTTACCTAGAGAAGGACAGCTCATACACGCTATTATTTGCTTATCGTGACTTCACCATCGTGTCATCACTTAATGCGGCGTAACCAGGGTCTCATGATCACTTTGTCAAACGAAATTCATGTACCTCTCATGAGAGGGCAGCGCATTGAGTTCATCAGAAGATAGGTAGTAAAGGTTTTGAAACAAATAATTAATCCTTCCTGTATGCTTCAGACAAAGACGTATCAACCCTCGGGATACGTTTTTTGTAGCACTCGGCAAAACCTCGGACCAAACTTCAAAAATCTAACCATCGGATTGAGATTTCTACTTCACACAGAATTAATATATCATGTTAATAATTTTTTGCTTAAGTTACAATGAAAGACTGTTTGCAATGTAATAGTCACCCACTTGTTGAACATTTCGTAGCATTGACCATTAATCAAATCACGGTTTTGTTCATACATTTATGATAATGCATTAACGATTTACAAATCATTTCATTTGTTTCATTTTTTATTGATAAGTTGCCTTCATAATAAAATACAAATAAGATTTAAAGACATTCTCTTGGCGGGATGAATACCATTGGGTCTGCAATACCGATGTTCATATCGAAAAATCTGTAATAATATGAAATGAAAACAATTAAAATTCTTCCATACAACTCAATGTAAGCAAGATGTAGCAGTAAAGTTGTAAAACGCGTTACACACTTCACACGTTAAATCGTGTACCAAATTGACAGATATGGCGGATGTCCCAATACGTCTAAAGAAAGTTCATTTGGAAAAATTACAAGACATGTGATACTAATGTACATTATTCTGATACTGAACATTAACACGTCTTGATATATTATATCGTTTCTTTCGTTACTCAAAACATCGTTTTATACATACGTTCTATGAACAAAACCGGTGTCCTCGCTGAAGAAACCATTTGATACTGGCATACAGTCAGGTGATGTGACAGTCCCGAAGAATCTAGCTCCGTCAGTGAAGTTGCCATAGAAATTGTTCACGACCATATATTCTCCAGGGACTCCAGCCGCTCCAATGGTTGCCGAAAATTCAAATTGACCCTCGGGAGGAACTCCAAATGGTCGAAAGGGACGTGTAAGGTTTGTAACGTTACACTTCTTTGTTTTCAAATTCAATCTGTATTCCTTTCCCTTTAAAAAGATATGCACTAAATTTCAAAAAGTATATATTGTTTTTATAAAAGATGCAAAAACTATTTCTTTAGATGATGTACAATGAAATGAAAACTGAAATAGATCGAAAGGACAATTGTTGCCCGTTTATATTAAAGAAAGATTACCTTATATAAAAATGCTTAGAAGTATGTTGAATATGAAAAATGTTGTCGAGTAATAAACGGTTTTGATTAATTGATTTCACTTGGCATTGTACTTACGACGTTGAAAAGGTATAGCACGTCATAGTACTCGCGATCGGTTCCTAGTGCCACTTCTTCAATTTCACGGAATCTCCTCTGCGTTTCGTCATAGCTTCCTTTTGCGTACGCAGTGTAGTTCTTAGACATGTCTTGCTATAATGGAGGAGATAACACACGGTTACTGTACAATAATTAAATAGTTCAATTGATGGAATATCATAAACTTAGGAAGATGGTTCATGTTCACAGAATCTACAATATATATAAACCATATATCGATATGTTTGAGATGCTCTGATATATTCATTTTCCAGTCGAATTTACCAATGAACAAGTAGGAATATTTAAATGTGTACATGATTATTTAAATGCGTATAGGGTTATTTAAATGTGTATAGGGATTATTTAAATGTGTATAGGGATTATTCAAATGTGTATTATATTATTTAAATGTGTATAGGATTATTTAAATGTTTATAGGATTATTTAAATGCGTATGGGGTTATTTAAATGTGTATAGGATTATTTAAATGTGTATAGGGATTATTCAAATGTGTATAGGATTATTTAAATGTGTATAGGATTATTTAAATGTGTATTTTCTACTTTGTCCGTGTAACATATCTATTTATTTTAAACGATTATGACAGTACAGATTTATCGTATTATTGATGTGAAATTTTTAAACAAAAATGTCCTGTTATTCGAAAAGATATAGGACAATGACATTGCGGATACTTACGGTGAATATTCTCGCTTCCCATTGCTTTGGTGACTCTGTTAAAATTAATAGAAATTAGAATGTGCCATTTGATACAGAAAATAACTTTCTTATCGCGTACAGTATTTTTGAGGATGTGAATTAATAAAATCATCAAAGATATCTTTATACCATGCTTAGATAATGTCTGAATAACTGAAGCTATTGGTATTTGCTCTTCTCGCAACTTCTCGCGAGAACATAAACATTACAAAACCTAAGTTTTTTTGTGGCATTCGATCTTGTTAACATTATTGACAATTAATTTACATAGACTACTAATGTTAAGTTATGTTATCCACTATAACTAAATTTTGTGCAGTTGGTTGAAATGTATTTTGGTAGGTCAAACGATTAGGTTGAAATACGTGAATTATTCTAATGTATGTACGTTATGTCCATTAATGTATATGTACTAGATTTGTCTAAACTTTGAATATTTTTCTGAATATAACTGTTAAAATAATAAGTGTATAAAACGATATTCATGTGATAAGAAAAAATAATCACAAATTGTTGTCTACAAGAACGAATAAATAATAAAAATTTGTTTTTAAAAAACTTGATTATTTGAATATGTCAGCCTTTTTGTTGTAGAGGGTTCAGAAAAAAATGATTAAACTAAGTAAATAACGCGAATATGAAAATATAAGGACCTAACAGAGATATATAAGAGTTTGTAAAGCAATGCCTTGCTCCTTCAACTACCCGTCATAAGGTCTAGGAAACTAAACATGCGCCTCCACCAAACTAAATGCAAAGTTAGACAGAAATGAAAAGACACTGGTTGAATTGTAGGGTAGTAAAATGAAACGCGTTGCCCTCCAATTGTAAAATCCCTTTAATGAAGGCCCTCGATCAAACGAAATGATGTCTATCGCCACTCGACCCACCAACCGCACTATACATATTCCCAGTCTTCCCACAAAAAGTAAAACATCGTTTTCCATTCCACACATCATAAGAAAAATGTCTTCCATCTTGACTTTTTTCCCAAAGGTTAATTGATTTTTCCCAGTTTACAAACAAAAATTAAAATGTTGTCTATCAAAGTCTTCCCCGAAACGGTGCATATTCGTTTTTCAGGTCTACCCTCAAAAATGGAAATGCACTTTCATCTAGGCTACCAACTAAAGCTAAAATAACTTTCTCATAATTTAGCTAAATCAGTAAAACGCTTTTACTTAAAATTACCCAGCAGTGGTTAAATGTCCTTATGAGATACTTTTTACCACAGTAAAACACCTCGAGGCTATTCAAAGAATGTAAAATACCTAAATTCTCGGTTCTACATACCACAAGGCCTAGGAAGCTGAGCGTACGCCACCACTCCAAAAAGCAGTACAAGTAGGAGGCTCTGCATGTCTGGTGTTGAGTATTCCTTGTTCGCCGAATTTCCCCGAGAGTGTAGAGGCACTACTAGATGGCCTTATATAACACGCGTGCTGGGCGCTTTATCTTATCTCTCGACACATATATTACTCAAGGCTATGGTGCGTATTTTGTGCCGAGCTATTATTTCGAAATCGGCGTAAACATTTTAAAGTAACTTTTAATTTGATACCTACGTTATTGTCTTGATTATATATATTTAATATTAAACATTCAAGAAAGTAGGCAATTTTCAATATGAGGTGATAAAAAAGGATATTTTTTTTAATTATAATTTTGAATTCAGAATCTACTGCCTATTGGTTAGACATATTCATTACAACACAGTGTTCAAAAGAGGTATTAGGATCGTTACTGTAAAATACACATATTAAATTTATTTGTATGGATATTTTGAAATCTGCCTTCCACATGCATGGCAAATTGCTGTACACAATTTATAAGCAGAGTTAAATGTCTAATCTCTTATCGTAGATACACGTAGCGTAAATGTATACATCTGTCAGGAAAGTATTGACAATATATGAATATATGCGTCAATCCCCGCAAATAATAGACCTTTTTACGAATAGTATGTTGTTGTTTACCCATGTACATTTGGTATGTATTGGATGTTTGTATACAGAAATACAAATGACAATATATGTTATTATACATGGCCATATCGTCACCATTCCTGACTGTTATTCCATATATGAAGTCTACTTTTCGTGACAAGTTCGTTCAAACTGCAAACTTTATTTTTCAAACAAAAGTTTATAATTAATTAAAGCCCACAATATTTGACTCGTAAGACGATTATTAAATTCAAAATTTAGATTTATGATTTTAAGCATTAATGAAATTTAAGACACTTGTTAAATTTGTATTCGCATATCATAAAGACATATGCCGTATTAATGAAATTGTGCCCAAACTCATGTAGAAATCCTGGGCCCGTATTCATGAAACCGTTCTCATGCTCAAGCCTGGGTTTTGTGCTCAAGTCAAATTTCTTGTTCCAGTTATATATATATTTTTTTTTTTTAAATTGTTAATGTTTTGGACAAAAATTGAAGAAATTAGAAGCCGAATACTGTTTTCAATATTTAAATATGACTTTTTGATGGGTGACATGATTTAGGTGGGTTACAAGGAAAGTGTCTTGAGCACAGAATCCGTGCTTGAGCATGAGAACGGTTTCATGAATACGGGCCCTGGTCTCACATCTACTTGCTTTAACATACGTAACATGCTGAAAGTAAGGTCTTGATATTGAAATGGTTTTCAGCTTCAAGTCCTTCAGAAGCTCCTCCAAATTAATCAAACGAATTTGATAATTTGAATAAAGTATAATCGATACAAGGAATTAGACTTGAACACAGAATCTGAGATAAGGATCTTATGTCCTACATTTTATTTGTCTGTTATACAATTAGGAGAAACGAACCATTAAGCAATGTTCACAAGAACAGCTTATAAAAGTAAATACAAATATTGTGAGAGGTACTTAATGTAAAGCGTATATTCAACAACGCAACATCTGTTTTAAGTGTAAGTGCTAGAAACAAGTGTAGTTGAATAAATGTTGATAAAGAAGTAATTATTTACACGAAGGATTTTTATTAACACATTTCCTTGTTCAAAGTGTTTCTTCACATGTATGCTGTCTCGCATACAAACAGGTGCTTTTTACATTAAATACACCTCCCAGTAGCGATTTAAATAAATGAAAAAAGACGATAATTCAAATTATTATGGAAAAAATGTTTAATTAGTTAAATTCTAAAGGCATTCTTTTGGTGGAATGAAAACATTAGGATCGCTGATTCCAATATTGGCATCGAATATTCTGAGGAAAAAAGAAAAACAAATATGTTTAGTTTCAAAATATATTAATATAAGGTGGCATATTAATATTATGCAACGATGCTCATTTATCAAAATAAATGTTTGAAAATTACTTGTATTTAAAATAAAATGATACCAAATTTTGAAATTAAATTAAGAGTTTTATAACAATTGTTGACTAGGAAGGTAAAAATGTTCGTTTATTATTGAATATTTAAAATGAATTCAAACATACTGACTATTCATATAGTGAATATCAATATTGAAGTAATTACTGATTTGTTTTTAATAAGATGTCACTTGAAAGTGCGTGTACTTACGTTTGTTGAACAAATCCAGTTTTTTCGCTGTAGTATCCGAATTCAATCGGAAAGCAATCTGGGACTGTCGACACACCAAAGAACTTGGATCCAGAGGACCTGAAGGTTCCCCTAAAGTTCTCTACGACCATGAACTCCCCGGGGACACCAGCAGCTCCGATGGTCGCACTACCCGCAAACTCGGCCTCCCGGGGAACACCACGGGGGATGAATGGCTCCGTCAAGTTGGTGACGTTGCACTTCCTTGTTTTCAGGTTCAGAATGTAAGCTTTTCCCTACAAACCGTATGGAATACAATTCATAAATGATTCTATTCACTCATATTTTCGCGCGAGGGTGTAGATAAGACAAAACCATGAGACAAAATCAAAACTCACTTAGCGGGTTAACAAACACTAATTACTCAATCCTTTATATACTGTTATATTCCAGAATAGAAAACGTCTACGTATGAAAATATATAGAAGTTCGAGTTTCCAATTACGTTGATATTTCCATAATTCGTATAAATCACAATACATGCAATAAACAAATCTATATTCAGACATTTAAATAAGCACAGTTATGAATTTGTGTTTAATGTTAAATGCACGAAAAACGCTAAAATTAGAGTATCGCTTAAATTTGTTTGCTTAAAGGAAATAGGAGTTAGTGAGATAACATTAGGGAAATACCAGTGATAAAATGCCGACAATTAGCTTTGTTAGATTACAATCGAACGACATAAAAGATTACGTTTGAATATTATTTTGAATATAACTATATCATTTAATTGATTTTATAGTATAATCATAAAGCTTAAATTAATATTCGCTACTAAAGTTATGGTTTCGTTCCAATAAATGAAAATGAAATATAATAAAAATTGATAATATCTTTGTTTAAATGTGTACAGCTGTAAGATGCAATGTGATTCTTTTTTGGCATACTGTATCTATTACTAACTTTAAAGGTGCCATTACCTGTGAGTGTTACGTTCCTCTTTCTTGGTATCAGATTAGAATTTTTGACATATTAGTGGAATACTTACGACATTGTGGAGGAAGAGAGAATCGAAGTAATCCCGGTCAGATCCGAATTCAACCTCTTCAATAACTCTTTCTCTTCTTTGTGTCTCGTCATAGCTGACCTTTCCAATCTGTGTGAAGTTCTTACTCCTGTCAGTCTTCAAAAGAAATATAAATTGTTAAAATTTCAAGCGGTGACACAATTATTTTATAGAAACTCGTTTTACTTTACATAATATGAGGCTAAAGAAACATTTTTAAAACTGTTCGAAACTTACATGGTTACTTTAAATATACTTACAGTAAAAACTCTCCCTTCCCATTGCTTGGGCGATTCTGAAATACATATTTAAACCAATATACAGGTGTTCCAAAACTATAGAGAGCATAATGCTAATTCAAAAAAGTATTTTTTTTTTTTTATTATTTCTTTATAGGGTTTTTTTGCAACGTATTCCATAGTCTATTTGATATAGCCTGATGGTTAAATATAAATTGTTGAATGAAATAGATAAATATCATTTGTTGAAATTTCGATATAGCAAGAAACATTGGTCATATTGAAATAATGTTATTGTTGTATTATAGGTAAAATTTCGAATATTACATTTGAATACCAGCAGTTTGAAATGCTTTTTTTTTTTTTTTTAGATTTTATAACAAATATAATTCAGGAACCAGCAGTTATATGATGGAATCTAGCTCAGGATACTTTTACCATTTAACTAGGTACTCAACTTATGTATCACAAGACTTTAGAATTTCGTGTTACTTACCACAAGGCCCGGGAACTTGAGAGTAGGCTACGTAAGCAAGAGCACTGATGAGGATTAGGTATTTCATGGTGTATGATGACGTCCGAACTGTGGCTCCCCAATCTCTGAGAGTGACCACATTTGGACACTTGGCCCTAATATATGCAATGGCTATCTTATCTGTTGACCTCTCTAAATTGTTCAATTGACCATGTTGAAACGTCCACTCTGGCTCTTTATTTATCAGCATTGTTAGCATATAAACAGTGTTTCAAGTCAAAGCTTCTCTGAAATAATAGAATTGTCACCAAATTTTCGTACGATCTCATCGCTGCAATAATAATTGTACGGCATTATGCTGTCGTCGATTTCAAATTGTATATTACATGTTCACCTTCCTGAAAAACCGATAGGATGTAAGCTGATAGAACAAATTGATAGGGGCTTGTGTAACAGGTCACCGCTCATAAGTGTAAGTGTCACATATTGCGGGCTGGACATCACGTGAGAATTCAGTGACATAATCTCGACATATTGATAAACTTTTTCAAACAAAATCTAAAATATCAGCAATTTGACGCAGCATTATCGAAAGGTAATGAATATCATATTTTGAACAACTAAAAAATTTAGATGTTCTTTCTAAAGGTCATATCCAAAATCCTCTGAACTTTCAGATAAACTGCAATCAACTTAAGGTGTACAGTATTATTTTTTTAAAGGTTTTCGTTTCTGAATCAACCTACAATCACTTGCAAATAAAACTCTCCCTAAATGCGTATCTCTATTGATATTTATGAACAGTTAGTGACACATTAAAACATGTCAAAATATTGTAATTCGGAGAATGTAGAATTGTGTTTTATCATGTATCATATTCAGGTGCTTTTTGTTGAAAACTGCTATAGTATACCATATAAACTAGTTAAGATATGTATACCATTAGGTTACTAAGAATGTGCAGGAGTGCTATAATAGGTTACGTATCGTTGTCAACAACTACTATCTCCTTGTGACGCCTTGTAGTCTGCCCACTTCGTTACAAATGTGGAGGATAACGTGATGTTACATGATTAGTCGAACTTTTCAGCTCACACGTTTTATACACTAGAACATATCGTGGTTTATGTCGCTGTACTATTATTTGACAAATGGGATGAAGAGTGGTCAAAGCTTGATGGCAACACTCATCTCGGGGATAGTGTCACGGTTCATAATGTACACACTTAAGATATTATTGAATTTGAAATTAACCAGTATATCCTCTTATCTTTTATATTGATCAAATAGTAAGTGGTTTTACGCATCTGCCCCTCTGTTTCACCAGTAATGTGGACGATTTGGATTTCCAAATTTTTGGCCTCTAACATCAACAACGAGTCCTAGAAAGACGAAACAGCTGTATGATGCAGTGCAGTTCATTTTTAAATATACTGTATCTATTACCAAATTTTAAAGTTGCAGTAACCTGTGTGTGTGTTACGTCCATCTTTCCAAATATGCACGTACATTGTACTGTGAAGATATAAGGTAATTTGTGTTCATTTTGTAAGACATCCTTCTGCATTCAATGACATAATATATGTTCTTATGTCTAACTCAAACGATCACTTTTTACATTCGTCTACACAAGGTTCTCTATAAGATTTTTTTTTAAATCCTTGTACAGTTATTAACTTTATTCATAGGAAATTAATGATTGGGTCTTAAACGGGATGATAAAGTAACACGGGTTTCTTAAGGCTCCCTGTCCCACTGTACTGTTGGTTTTCCTATATACAGTAACCTCCCTTTTAACTTCCAATTTGAGATAACTGTAGCACAGTTGGGCCAGGGCACTTCTGTTGACCTGGTAGTTCAATCAGTAAAGGCGACAGTATATCAATCTGAATGCCAGGGTTCGAATCCTGGTTTAGCCCCACTGATTTCTTCTACTACTTAAAACACGTTTGTTGATTATATTTTGTTGATTTCATCTTGATTATTTGTCATAAAGGTCTCACAAGATATAGTGTTCTTTTCAAAATGATTTATCAAAGCAACATATATAGTCATGCAAGAAAAAACGTTTCCAACACTTTGTTACAGTTTCTCGCAACATTAGGGCCACTTTCTCGTATCCGGTTGATACGGTTAAAACAGTTGAACCTGCAAAGAAAACGACAGGCACAGATCTGAACCGATGCTGACCTCAGGAATACAGGAATATTCGGCACGTGCAGATTGAGGGGTCCAGACGTACCTGACCGAAACTTAAATGCTGCTTATTGCTGGTTTGTGTCATTTCTTTCTAAAACAATGCCAAGTCACATATTGCTTTATAAGATACATTATGTAATTCTGTGGACGCGTGAAAGATGGGCATACTAATCTTGATACATTGCTATTTATTCTCCGAAACTGTGCATGTTTAGCTCTGCTTATAGAACGGTCCAAGTGCGTTCGTTTATCGTGGAATATGTATGCGCCGCATGTGCCGTTCCAACCGGGTTACGCGAATGTTACCTAGGTACATTTAGAGAAGATGTGATGTATTTTGAAAGAACGTCGGGATTATCATCTATCGAATTAAATCAATTGCCGTCAACTGACAACATTCAAATGTGATATCACCCTGTTGCTTGCAATGTCACAACGTATAACATATGTCAATGGTACTTTATAGTCATGGCAAGAATAACGAATAAAAGTGAAGAAAATGAAGATAAAATTGTTATAATTCATTTATTATAATAATAATAATATTCAACAAAACTCAGCAACAAGCAACGAATACAACGTTTCGTGAAAGTGATGGACCTAAGTATTTACGAACCATATTTTTTACTAAATATCAATGCATTTGCCACGATTTTCTCATTTATTTTAGGAAAATTGTATTTTTAGGTAATCTGTGGTATATAAAATCAACGCCAAAAAAAATTACGAAAACAAAATCAGATAATTTTCCTTCAGCACGTCAAAGTAAATTTTGTTTGATTTCATTGCAGTTGAATCAAGAAAACACTATAGAACAAATGTTGGAATGCATGAAACATAGAGAACAAATAAGGAGTTGGGAAATAATGTCGGCCTCTGGCTATATAAATGCATTATACATACAAAAATAACATATTCTTTTGTATTGATATTCCTGTTGGCGACACTTTATTATTACG
Source organism: Mizuhopecten yessoensis (assembly GCF_002113885.1). Lineage (NCBI taxonomy): Eukaryota > Metazoa > Mollusca > Bivalvia > Pectinida > Pectinidae > Mizuhopecten > Mizuhopecten yessoensis. The sequence goes on from NW_018408922.1 coordinate 1,705,595, forward strand.
TAATACTATTTACCTATGCCTGCATACACATATAACTGAAATTCATTATTGACAATATGTTTTCCTATAACCTGAAACAATTAATGGCATTGGTCACACTATCATTTTATACATGAACAATTAAAAGTTCGTTTATGCGGTGCATTGCTATGATGATCAGACAAGCATTAACGCAGCTTTGCATCTTTGGTACTGGACTATAACGCCAATATCCAAAGTCTGCGCCTGACCAGTCGAAGGAACAACAATTTTCATTTCATCCATAGCAGATTTAGTTTGATTAATAGTCATGTATTTAGTATCAAAACTGAAATCAAAGTACCCTCCAAGATAGTCTACGCCGGTTATATTGAAGGTCGAGGTATCAGGAGGTAACGTTGGGTCGAACTGAAGCCTGTCCTCGAATATTCTAAATCCTCCATATCCAAACATGAGGGACTGTAGGTACCCGCCGATACCGGTGAGGAAGTTTCTGGCCCCTCGTCCTCCTGGCTCCTCAGACCAGGTCTGTGAATAAAGGGATATAACTGTGACACGGCGATACATTGTTGGCTGTATTTATCTAGGTCAAATTGATAGCAGGTCTTCAAGACTTCTGGTATATATAGTATTATGAAATTGATATCTAGATTAACAAATATGAAAGGAAATGTAAATGTAGGTATGACAGAAATAGTTGTTAAAGAAAAGAAACAATTAATTTTACTATTGTTTAGAACAAATTGAATTTACGCCTACACTTCCAATTTAAAGTTATTTCATTGCTTGTATCAATTATGTACATATTACTATTTATCGAGTGATGGATAATAGACTTTAAGTGTAATTACTCAAAAATCTGGAAATAGTTGGAATACTGTAAACTTGCTTAGTAGGCTATTTTCATTTTATTTAGATGTCAGTAAGATTATTGCTGACTTTGCGATGAAAACAACACAAGGTTTCCTTATAAATACTTTATTGTTTACAAATACCGACAAGAAATCAGTACTTACATAAAATGGCGGGATAACATTCTGAAATTGTTTCTTGAAAGCAGCTTCCGCTTTAGACGTATCGTTCAATTCCAACCAGCCTACTGCAAACATTCCCCATGTCATGGCGGGCCCTCCCGGTGTCGCCTGGAATAGATTTGACTATGTTCACATAATCACCCTTAAGCATAAAGCATTCGTATTTATATACAAGTATAGTAACGTAATCACAACTACCAGCCTTTCTAAAATAATTGGTTTAGGAATATATATATTTTTTATAGAAATAAAATTAATAAAAAATTATCCTAGATTTGGAATATTTTTCAATATGATTCCGCATAAAGCACACCAACATACCCTGTCTCCTGCATACACACACGCAAGAACGCGTACAAAACACACATTGAGGCACGTCCTTAAATGACCTTAGCTGTTAAAAGAACGTTAAACAAAATTAAACCATACCAAACCATATTGTTCCGCATAAAGACTTTACCTACCTTTTCGTATATGTTAAGATCGTTTTTCCTGACGTCCGTAGAAATGTTTTCCATTAGAGGAAATCCGAGGAGGACGACATCCGCCTGTTTTACTGTAGTATCTGTGTAGGTAGGGGTTATGAGTAATATAAACATAGATTTTCTTACTAACGTATTCGTCTTTTCTAATCCGATATCAAAGATGAACCAAAAACACATAAAGACTGCACTTTTAATTTTGGTGATAGATACTTCAGTATGCCAAAAACAATGAATTACACTCCACCGTACAGCTGTTTTGTACTCCTAGAACTCATAGGTTTTGCTAGGGGTCAAAAAGTTGGTAAATCTAAATTGCCTAAATCACTGTACAAACGGAGCGCCAGGTGCGTAAACCAACCCCGTAATTTATGAATTTCAAACTTGAAATGATAACTTCTTAATTTTGAATTAAATCATTAGCAAAGTCTTTTATCATTATGAACTGTACCACTACTCAAAAACAGATAACTGTGGTCATCAAAACCCACACATATATATACATCCTTTGAATTTAGATGTCATGTAAACTCAACGAACCTATATTTAGAATAGCGACGCTTACATCATAGGTCTTTATGTTTTATTTGTTTACCTTGAGTGTATCCGTCAAACTCTGGGTGCCACTTTCCAGTGTCATTAAACGGTATATATGTTTTCTTGGCGTTTTCCTCGAATTTTGGATCGGCCGTCTTGTTGACAAGAGAGAGGGCGTACTTGGGTAGGAGAAGACTGATCTTCGCCACACTGTTTGTGTAGACAGAGTTGTTGACGGGGTAGTGGTACTCGTCTGGGGGCATTACCTCTAAAAATTAAATGTCAATTTTGTCAACAAAATCATTTTGAGAGTTTTATTGACAAATTAGGAGTTCATTCTATATAAGTAATCACTTCGTCAGATTACATTATAAAATTGATCTTAATATAGACATGTAATATATTAGAAATATATACTATTTGAAGGTAGACATAACCCTCTGCTTTCATTTGGCTTACTAACATTAAAACCACATAACACAAACAACATAAACTTCAATGGCAAAATCTCTCTAATTTAATTGGATGTTTGATAAAAGTTTCCCATGTATAAATAAGCAATTATTTATGCCGATTGTATCTGAATTATGTGGAAATGGTTCTTTTTTTTAATGTAAGGACGTGCATTTCCTAATAATGTAATAATATCAGTGGTTATATTATTTTATATGACATGGCGGTGACACATGCAAAGATACAAACGGTATAACATATTTCTAAATGTTTATTCAAACTGTTCTAAACCTTAAGGCGGAGTAGACTGAAGAAGGATTTGTAAGGCAATATCAACAAGAGTATTTACCCGACATTGATTATAAAACATGGAGGGAACACATAACCAGAATAACGTAATTGGTAAGTAGAGCGGAAAGTTTCATGGAAATCGGTGCAGTTCATTAGGTGGAGTAGTTGGGGGGAAATGGTGTCCAGAGGCAGACGAATAACGCACATCAGGAGTCATAAACTCTTTTGAAGGGTTTGAATAACATTTAAATCCATTTATACGTTAGGAGGAAAGGAATAAACAGGGAAAGTATCTGCTAAGTATATTTAGAACAGTAATTATTTTAATGTCAATCACAACAACACAGGGAAAACATACATACAATGAGTAAGATATGACTAAGACTATAGGAAAAGTGGATACACAAATTTTGTCAACAGGCAGGAAGACAACCTGGTAGCATTATACACAAGCATTGTGTACCACTTATGTTGCTTCAGTATAAAGGGCAGATAAACAGCAGTTAAACTTCACATATAATGGTTTAAATAATATATCAAATAGACGGTGCGTTATGTACTTTCTTAAAAAAGATAATATGTATTGTAGATGAAACACCAATATAGCACATTCTGAGTTTTATATTATTTCTTAATAGCAAGAATCCCTGCTATATTTGTATCACCGTGTATTTCGAGATGATTCCTGCAAGTCATACAAAATGCACCAAGGACAAAACTATATTTGATGACTTCAGCTCCGTCCTCGTTTTCAAATGTAGGTTCTATACTGTAGAAGATACCAACAACGATCTAAAAATGATTTTTCACTTTTCTCAAGAACAAATAATTTCTTAAATAGAATTGTCCGTAATGTTTCAGCATTCACTTACCATGAATTTCGTATCGGTCCTCGCTTTTGTTATACGTCATGCGAGACATCCAGAACGAGGCTATATCTGTGATGACGTCAGCACCACCCTCGTTCTCGATAAAGTCTGAGTCCCGTGTCATCATAATGTACTGCTTGAAGGCGAACGCTATATCCCCGGTGATGTGTTGTTCGTATTTGGAACATGCAGTAGAGGGACACACATTTAGACCTGTTGAAATATGAAAAAAACAAATCAAAAAGAACAATGCACAGACGAAAGACATCTGTAATGTAAGCACCCAATGATTAAGTGGTTGCACATGTATTATAAATTTGTACTGTAATATTCCATTAATTGATTGCTCGATAAATCATAAAAAGTAAACTGTATATTTTATAGATAGAAATGACATGAAATTAGCATAAACAAACAAGTCCACACGGTATAATACATTAGGAGCAGAGAACACTCCAAAACAGACATAATCACCTCTAGAATTGCCCAAAATACGACTGGATATTGAACAACGGTCATAGTCTCTATAAGTTTTCAGTTAAGAAAAAGTGTAATGATATGAAGAGAAATATATGTTATTCAAAGACTACATTATTATATCATCATTGTCCCATTCGTCTTAATCCTAAGATGATTATTACTTTATAATTCACCCGCGAAAAAGCAATCTTAACTGAAATCAAAAAGAAACACTGTAAAATTGTTAAAAAAAAGACACTGTTATTACGGTAATAATAGCCTAATTGATACCAAATACCAACTGTTGATATAAATAGCCGAAGAAGAATATTAACTGAAAACAACCCTACCGGAGAATGCAATTTCCCACGGGTACATAGCTCCCTGATAGCCTCTCTGTTGAGCATACTGTTTCGCGGCTGCGTGATTCCTCACTCTGGTCTTGACGATCTTCTTCCCCTTGTCACTGTACAGAAGGAGCATCGGCGGAAACATCCAGGTCTCCTGGTCCCAGAACACGTGACCCTCATAATCCTGGAGATAGTTAAACGTTACTTTTACACAAGATACAAGCTATGCAGAAAGAAACCCCAGTGGGTGTTATAAGTAATATAACTATCCAAGATAATAACACTTTACTTCCTAACACCAGAATATTAGAAAAATTTACGAGTTTTCTCATAGGTGACATGGTTGTAGTTGCACGTGCAGCTTGTGGTCGAGAGTCGAACGTGTATCATTCAACACAGGTAGACAAGAGACGACACACGTATCCAGTCTATTGTTTCAAAAATGAAAGCTTAAGTGGTGAAATCTCATGAAACGTTGGGTAGTTTTGAAGATTACTGTAGTCATTGGTGTGGTATAGTGATGGTATGAAAGAGGGTATGGAGTTTTTAGAGTTTGAAGTTGATGAAATGTGTCGGCGTGTACCTATCGCTGTGTTGCAATAAGTAATAAAAATTGTAAATGTATACACGTGTGGAGTTTTGCTATGAGATGTAGAGCCAGCGGTCACGGGAATCCTCTTTACCTTATTCAGGGCACCATGGGCTAAGCCACCTGGTGATATACCAAAAAACGGTTCCACTTGGTCTTTTTCAGGGATCTCGCTGAGTAAGTAGTACATCGCTGCGTAGTTGATCCTGCTGAGGTTGTTGTTACCACCGACGTCTATACGGCCTTTCTGCCAATTGTGCTGTTCCCATACTTGTTCGTGGGTCGATTCCAACATGTCATTCAGGAAAAAATCAAGCCCTTTAAGTAAACAACACAAGTTTGTTTTACATACGTGTACAAGATATGCATCATGACTTGATATGCACAGATTATGACTTAAAGTATCTCAAACAACTGACTCTACCTAAACAAATATTATAAAACCTGACACAAATTATGAAGACCCTTTTTGCATACGAAAAAACATTCATAATAGAGGCCAAAACAGGTCAAGATATCATCAACATTCTAAAATCAAGTATGAACTAATTTCTTGTGATTAAGCATGATTCTTTTTCTTTGTCTCAGGAGTGACGTCTTTCTAACAACTAAAACCATTTAATCAGGGAGACTGTTGATATTGGGATTATTCAAGGGTAAGGGTTACGGTGGTGGTGTACTGAAAATTTCTCTATGTTGTATAGTGTCAGTAGAATCTCGTTAATTCAAATAGTATCTAAACGAGATAAATGAATTCCACTTCTTATTTCACTACAGTGATTATGAGTTTTAAAACATTTCAAAATTACGACGTTTTACTGCTGATATTGATTCAAGAATTCTTTTAAGAAATGCTGTTCTATAAATTTACCTAATTGGAAATATTCTGCAGCCAAGTAAGAAGTGAAATCCACAGAGGTTATAAATACACGCCGGACGGACTCGCCAGCAGCCACGGTCATGACGTCAGGGACGATTGATGAGATGATAATGAACGGCATCTTGTCTTTAGCGTGGTACTCTGGTTCCTTAATATATCCCATGTATAATCTGTGTGAGCATACAAGGAAAATCGTTTTACGTCGATAACGTCAGCAAAGTAATATCAATAATAATAATAGTATACAACATTTGATATAGCGCCCTATCTAGCTTACATAAGCCACTCTAAAGCGCTTTACAGTACATTTACATCAATCAATACGTTTTTGATGTTGAGGAACTCGCAGGAGCTGCCTTATCAGGCGCTAGCTACTAGTCCTATGCCACCTGGCTAGTATCTCCCTATGTGTGTATGCCCGTGTGTGTGCTGGAAATGTTATGTGTGTAAATGTGTATTTGAATTGTGCTCTTGTTAAATGTACATATTGGGATCTGTTGACAGGACTGGTGTCCAAAGATATGCATGCAGTTGTATGGTCGGTGTAAAGAAGTAACGTTACACTCTGAATATATACATATTCGATGTTAATTAATCATATGGTGGTCGGGTGGCGTAGTGGATAGCGCACACGCCTTTAACCAAGACGACTTGGGTTCGATTTCCCAATCAGACGTGAAGAGGTATTGGGTCACCTGCCCAACCATGTGGGTTTTCTCCGGGTGTTCCGGTTTCCTCCAACATATGGACACCATGCGCCATTCTAACCGGGCTAACAAGAGTGATCAATATAAACTGGAATAACTTGCTTCACAAATCAGTAATTTCGTACATATTTAAATAAGTTGTTTTCGCGTATTCATATGCCTAAAAAATCATTAAAGGTTTGATATAAAACAATTCTCCGGTTTTCGGCCCCACGAAAATATCTGTTTCCACAGTATTCTGAAATAAAATCTACCTGGCATCGCCTATTACAGTAGTGTTGGAAATGTCTGTGTCATCACTTGGCGGTCCGAGGTTGTGTGAGAGGTTGAGATGCACACTACCGGCTAAACCGTTGATCACAGAGATCTCGGTGACCAGCAAGCTGAACAAGACTTGGTGGGCGTACATTTTTAGCTCTATTGTCACAAAATCCGATGTATATCTTTCGATATACATACCTGAATATAAATGAAAAATTACAATTAAAAGCCTAGGTCACTTTTCCACCAGTCCCAAAAATATTTTAAAACGTCTTTTACTCTTCAGGAACAGTAACAGTAATAAAGCAGTATCGACATATACATCAAATGTTATTGACATTTCCGCTAAAATTCTTAATTGGTTTTGAACGATATTGCTATGCCAGTGTGATTCAGACAACATAACTTCGCTTTTATTTACAGACACCAAAATTGCAAATAGCAAATAAGTAGAAGAAATATAATATTTATCACGTTTTAGACAAGGTGTAAGGTATGACCAAGTTCGAGTATTAGTCAAGGTATTTGGTATGACAAAGGTTAATAGAATCTTACATGGGTGGGGTCCGTGGACAGGGAAATCTCAACCCGAGGGTAAGAGCTTAGCTGTCTAGCACGAAGCCTTGCCGAGGGTTGAGATGTCCCTGTCCACGAACCATACCCATGTGTGATGTTTTGTATCCATACTCGAAATAAGCATGCCAGTGTCAATACTCCATGACCTTCATATGTTTATATACCATGACGCACAAGACGCAAAGTATGCAAAAGTGCGTCTTGACAATAGCGCGTGTAAGGAAAGACAGATGTATCTGTTCATGGGTCAATTCCAGTCTTTTACGGGTAATTATGAGAGAAGAGTTTCAATCAAGGTATTACGTTTAATTAAATTTAGGATGCGTCAAAGTTTAAGCTATAATCCTGTTCGGGTATAAAACGACCATTCTCGTGCCCATACGGGTACTGCAACAGGTCCCTGCATGAGAGTAAAGGATGGCGAAAGGTGGTACTTGACATGTGTTAGGTTTAGCGTCATTGTAAACTTGCATGAATTTTTAGTTTGTTTCAGTTAGAGTTTCATGAATATTTGCATACCTCTGCCGACGTCCAAAGAGTATTTTCGAGTATCGACATCGAAGGAGAATCCCGTGATGCTGATGGAGGATGTAGACTGCAGTCTGGCCCTGTGACTCGTTACATTATAACCGTTGTACAGCCCGCCCAGATACATTGTGTCGCTATGGACAACTGTAGCCACGTGACCGTTTCCAATAGTTGGCATCGACATGGCATCGGGTAATCTGAAAGTATTCGAAAAAAAACACATTGTGAAATCTTCATTCGTTAGAAGATGAACCTAACATTCACAGGTGGTTGTACCTTTAACATTTGGTAATATATTATACTGCATCATGCAGCTGTTTCGTCCTTCTAGGGGGATGCAAAGTCCTTAATGTTGGAAATCCAAATTCTCTAAAGTGTAAACGACAGTTGCAACAGAGGGTCAAGTGCGTTCACATTTATTTGTTGGGTAATCATTCCACAGCATTTGATCATATGGATTAATAGAAAATTTCCCTACCTTTAAATTGTGACAGAAAAAACCCATACTCAAATAGATGATACATTTGTTTGTCCAACCTGAAGCAATTATATGTGAACGATAGAAGCTGTTGGGATTAGATATTTACACATAGAGCACTGGCAATACATCTTACACATATACTACATGCATTTCAAAATCTTCCAACTGAATTGCCTCATTTTATTTTATTTTTGTTTTTGTTTTATCCCTTGCTTTTTTATCACTCCAACCAATAGTTATATACTGATGCCACATGGTTTTATACTTTTATACTTCGTGTAACAGCAGCAGGGTATGGAAAGGAGGCATTGGTGACTTGCATAAAGAGAAGATTCTAGTAATTCCTCTGTTTATTATATCGTTGGGGCATAGATTGTCTATTACTAATTAATTCTAATTGACTTTTTGATAAGAGCATCGTATAGCTCAAAATATCAATTAAATATTATAGGTTATATATAAATGAAACATACATGGGTCTATCTCCCCTATACCATCTGCTATGTAGACTGAGGATTTAAGCTACTTCTGAAATACATTTTACATAAATATTTTCTTATTAGTCATTTACTATCTTTCTTTGTCATGTCAACCTAAGGAGAGAACTTATATTGGCCTAGCCTGCTGTACAATACTATTTCATACTAAAAAAATTGATGAAATAAATAAACCAAATATGCCGAGGGTTAGATAACCAAGTAATCACAAAAGGGAATGAAATATCTCTGTTTAATCCTCAAGGTAGGGGATGATTAATTTTCTCCGATCCTATTATTTGAGTCACAACTCAACTGACCAGTTTCATATTTGTGGACATATGTATAAGAGGAGTTTACGGTCGTGAAAAAACTCACTGTTCAGTGGTAAACACCGTGACATCCGGGTTGAGGAATGCTGGGTAAGGTCTCTCGGTATATTTGATCCTCTTCTGTGTATTCCCATGGATCATTGTTACGTACTTGGCGTGACGGCTGTCACTATCTGAGTGTCCCTGTCCCCGTGTGGTAAAACTTCTGGGTTGTTTGTTACTTAAGATGGAGATGGACACGTTTGTTCTGTCATTGACTTCTTTGATTGACATACGTATATCAGCAGCGACATATTGGTGTGTAATACAAAACAACAAACAAAGAACTCGCACCTGAAGACAACCCGCCATTATCTACCTTCAAAAACAATGTACGATTATATATAGATAAGTATATCAATGTAGATAATATAAATTGAAAACATTACTAACTTCTTTACATACGAACAATTAAATACTGCATTCAATAATGCTTTATTATATGCATGCAAGTGAATAACATCAATATTATAATACATCATTAACTTACATTAACTTGCTATTTTCCCCGATGAAACGTTTTTCAGATCAAATCCTCCAGTAACCATGAACCACGGAGGCCATGGTGTTCAAAGTATAAAGTATGTCGTCCTTAAGATAACGCGAGTACATACCAGTGTAGCTACTGTTGATATGTATGACCTTGAATGACAGCTGGTGAGATTAAAAACGATACTGATATGAGGGTGGTGATATCTTTGTGGTTACTTGGTGAAGATAGCATACTTTGTTTATTGAGATACATCTATGATTCAAATTCACACATTAGAAGTGTACATGTTATACGATTTCACCCCACAAAATAATGATGTACATTTGGAATATCATGATACAATAGTTAGATAGTATTATTGCTCTTTTCTGTATGAACTATGTGTACTGTATGTACATTTTGAAATATTTTGAAAAAAAAAAGTATATTAATATTACAAACTTTTTTTTAAAGTCCCCATGGTAATTTCCGTATAGGTGTAGCGTGGACTGAGTTTCACGTTTGTGCAAATCTGAATACCTTGCATATCTTATCTGCTTATAGATTTATTTAGAGTAATAAGATTGATGTACTTTGAGGATATATTTCGTTTTTGAAAGCCTGTTTTAAAACTGAATCAGATAAATATTTACAATATGCCATATTCCGTTATCATTTAATGTCTTTCCCCAGGGACTGTTAAAAAATAAAGTATAGGTGTTGTGCTGTATTCACTCAATCCTCAACAAACATGTCATTGACTAAATGAATAAAAGGTGTATATTTTGTTGTTTCATATCCCAGTGTTATTGATGCCACAATTAAGTTCAAGTATACAAGGCTAGTTATAAGGACATAATTATCAAAAAGTCTTTGAAGCAATTCTTCGAGGCACAAATCTGCGAAGTATCTGCGGAGCTATAGCGGTACCTTAGAAAACCTTTATTGGCAAATATATATATTTGTCTTTAAAACTATCAGTCCACGTTTGTGCAAATCTGAATATCTCACATATCTTATCAGCTATAGATTTATTTAGAGTAATCAGATTGGTGTACTTTGATGATATATTTCGTTTTTTGAAAGCCTTACCTTTTAGTGGCAACAATTTCATTTTGTTCACCACTGATTAAAAAGCTAATTAACCTTTCAGCAACCAGAGCCGGGTGGTTCCAAAAAGATACACAGTATGGTCATTCAGGATTAAACATCAATAAAATGTGTAACAGTTATCCATAATTCCATCTCAAACATGTTGAGAATTAATATTTGTTAAATTGTTTTCGTATCACGATGACTTGTTCGAACTGTTATCTTACTATCCATATTCAGAGTTGAGTTTTCGTCAATAACTATCAAACTTGAAAGGTCTTTAGGTCAATCCACTCGAACGTATATAAATAACTACTGAATCAAATGTTTGGCATGAAGATAGCAATTGTTTAATGACAAGAATATTTGGCAGATATGGAATATGTGACACTATGCGACACATCAGACAAGCTTCAATGCTGCGTTTCCCCTTTGGTACTGAACTATAAAGCCGATGTCCAGAGTCTGCGAGTCACTAGTCGAGGCTGTAACAACCTCCATCTCATCCACAGCAGCCCTAGTTTGGTTAATACTCATGTATTTAGTATCAAAACTAATATTTAGGTACCCTCCAAGATAATCTACCACGGTTATATTGAAGGTCGAGGTATCAGGAAGTAACGTGGGGTCAAATTGAAGCCTGTCCTCGAATATCCAAAATCCTCCTTATCTCAATATAAGTGACTGTAGGTACCCGCCGATATCGGTGAGGAAGTTCCTGGCCCCTCGTCCAACTGGCTCCTCAGACCAGATCTGTTGATAAGGGGACAACACATTAAATTTTGGAAAGGTTGTTGACATACATTATATAAATATATATCTCAACATTCGTAAATATAGATATCTTGGTAACATATATTATCTAGTATTAAATATGATATATGATAATAATAATAACTCGAGGCGCTTATATACCGCTTTATCACATCTGATTGCGTAGATCGTCTCAAAGCGGTTCGAAAGTTATTAGCTGTGGCCTTTCCAATCAGCCAAAATCTTGGAATGTGATCCTCTTCAGTGTGTTTCCATGGATCAATGTTCATTTCTTGTTATGTTTGAGTCATTCGACAGTGTGTCACTTTGGAATGAAACTGACATATTCATACTGGGTTTTCTTTGTTTATACGTCGACTAAAGCTGTATATCATAAACGCGATGAAGCACAAAACACGCAAATATGGAAAACATCCCATTATCTAGATAAAAAATCAAATCTTTCGATTATTTTAATATATAATTGGCAGACAGTTTTGAATAAATATATCAACCATAATAGCTGATTACGAACGAAGTCTAGCTAGCTTACGTTATTTCTGTGACCTACATATGTACGCTGAGGTACTGAATCCGTACCTATCAGCAAAGAAACCATCTTCGCTAGCCAAGTGTTTGCTTTGTTTACCCTTCATTTACCAATGGTGGATATAGCCGTGTTTACCGAGCTTTCAGGGACCGCAGAACTAAACGATTTTCCATAGACGATAGTGTTAACGTTTACCACTGTCCATGTTAAATGGGGTAATCCACACTGGTTCACACCTGCCCTCATTTTGAAGGATGTCATCTCACACACCTGTAAACAAGAAGTTCAAAAGTTCTACCTATTTGAATTTATTTTTAATTGGGGGCCGCCATTTTGTATTGAATTCGGCACCAAAAATTGACCAAAACCTACAATAAATTCCACACTTACTAAACTCCCCCGGAGAACAACAGACTTGAATTGTTTTTTTGTTTTTTTTTATACACTTCACATCTATAGATATAGCTCAATCCACACATAACACTTTTGAAACCTCTGCCACCTAAATATCCAACCAGCAGGCCCCGAGGCATTCGCTTTCCTATGAAATCTGCTACCCAAAAGGGAAAAACCCACCATCTATTTTTAATTTGGTTCTGTGGTCCCTATACGGCACCGTTTTCCTCTAAGAAAAGTAAACATGTTCACAATTGATCCGACAATTTAACGTTATATTATTATTTTACCTCAAAATAAGGCATTATCTGTGATTGCCATCTCTAGTGTCGTCATTCACATATGTGTATTGAGATATGATACGCGTCATAGAGAGTTATAGGTTGAAACAAATAGGACTCATCAGCGATGCCAGGAGTTAAATGTTGGAAACCCAAGTAGATCTAACAAACTGTTGAAACAGAAGGGAAGGTGGGCGTATGAAAACCCTTAATGTATGAATTGTTTACTCGCACTTATATTACTGACGTTGTGAAAAAAGAGGTCAAATCTAATTTAAATATATTCTAATTACTAATTTGAATATGACGTAACATTTGGACATAGTGGGGTTTAAAATGATTCGTTCTGCCACTTGTTTTAGCCCACCGTCCTCCCTCTAACACACTTTCCTATAAAGAAATTTTGGAAATCGGAAACCTTGGTATAGACTCATTTGCATATCTCGTGCTTTGCGTCAAATACAATTCCGTGCATTAACCAATGGAAAGGATCCAAATACATTATTAAGTTTAAGAAATCACAGCTCTATTTTAGTAAATAGCCTGACATTTCTTTAGAATTTTAAATTAATTATGTTTTGATGAAACATTTTCCTTACATCCGTCAGGTGAACGTAAGTGTTATCTCCCCTACGCAATGGTATTCCATGTCAAATAAAATTCCGTGCATTAGGCAAATGTTACTTTCCATTTTTCCTAGTGTTACATATAAGATGCCTCTACAAAAATTAAAAACGTTTGACGGCAAATAATCACTTTGTACAATATCAAAATGAGCCGTAAAAAATGATATTGTTTGAGGAAAAAAAGTGATGCTTGCAGGATTCGAACCATCGAAGACGAAAACGTTGAAACTCGTGTTTAAGTAAGACCTACCGGTTTAGCCCACTACACCACTCCATTAGATATTGTAAAGTCGAGTTTTTATTCGTCAAGACAAAATTATGTGACTGTATTTTATTATGTAAACAGAATTATTTCATTGTTGTTAATGTAACAGCATGTACCATTTTGAGAGCTTGAATGCTCGTGGTATGAATGTGTATATGAATTGGGCATCAAACTATGTATGTCTTAAAAAGAAAGTGTAGCGTCCATTTCCTGTCAGTCATGAAAAATGTCCCCGCTATAGATAGATATCCAGAAACTACTGAGACGAGGTTATTTCAAACTCCCAATTTTACCGTCACGCCATATATTTACATGTATAGGGACCGCAGAACCAAACGATTTTCCATAGACGATAGTGTTAACGTTTACCACTGTCCATGTTAAATGGGGTTATCTACACTGGTTCACACCTGCCCTCATTTTGAAAAATGTCATCTCACATACCTATAAAAAAGAAGTTTAAAAATTCTACCTATTTGAATTTTTTTTTTAATTGGGGCCGCCATTTTGTATTGAATTCGGCACCAAAAATTGACCAAAACCTACAATAAATTACACACTTACTAAACTCCCCCGGAGAACAACAGACTTGAATTGTGGTGTTTTTTTATACACTTCACATCTATATATATAGCTCAATTCACACATAAAACTTTTGAAACCTCTACCACCTAAATATCCAACCACAGCCCCGAGGCATTCGCTTTCCTATGAAATCTGCTACCCAAAAGGGAAAAACCCACCATCTATTTTTAATTTGGTTCTGTGGTCCCTATACGGCACCGTTTTCCTCTAAGCAAAGTAAACATGTTCACAATTGATCCGACAATTTAACGTTATATTATTATTTTACCTCAAAATAAGGCATTATCTGTGATTGCCATCTCTAGTGTCGTCATTCACATATGTGAATTGAGATATGATACGCGTCATAGAGAGTTATAGGTTGAAACAAATAGGACTCATCAGCGATGCCAGGAGTTAAATGTTGGAAACCCAAGTAGATCTAACAAACTGTTGAAACAGGAGGGAAGGTGGGCGTATGAAAACCCTTAATGAATGAATTGTTTACTCGCACTTATATTACTGACGTTGTGAAAAAAGAGGTCAAATCTAATTTAAATATATTCTAATTACTAATTTGAATATGACGTAACATTTGGACATAGTGGGGTTTAAAATGATTCGTTCTGCCACTTGTTTTAGCCCACCGTCCTCCCTCTAACACACTTTCCTATAAAGAAATTTTGGAAATCGGAAACCTTGGTATAGACTCATTTGCATATCTCGTGCTTTGCGTCAAATACAATTCCGTGCATTAACCAATTGAAAGGATCCAAATACATTATTAAGTTTAAGAAATCACAGCTCTATTTTAGTAAATAGCCTGACATTTCTTTAGAATTTTAAATTAATTATGTTTTGATGAAATATTTTCCTTACATCCGTCAGGTGAACGTAAGTGTTATCTCCCCTACGCAATGGTATTCCATGTCAAATAAAATTCCGTGCATTAGGCAAATGTTACTTTCCATTTTTACTAATGTTACATATAAGATGCCTCTACAAAAATTAAAAACGTTTGACAGCAAATAATCACTTTGTACAATATCAAAATGAGCCGTACAAAAAGATATTGTTTGGGGAAAAAAGTGATACTTGCAGGACTCGAACCATCGAAGACGAAAACGTTGAAAGTCGTGTATAAGTAAGACCTACCGGTTTAGCCCACTACACCACTCCATTAGATATTGTAAAGTCGAGTTTTTATTCGTCAAGACAAAATTATGTGACTGTATTTTATTATGTTAACAGAATTATTTCATTGTTGTTAATGTAACAGCATGTACCATTTTGAGAGCTTGAATGCTCGTGGTATGAATGTGTATATGAATTGGGCATCAAACTATGTATGTCTTAAAAAGAAAGTGTAGCGTCCATTTCCTGTCAGTCATGAAAAATGTCCCCGATATAGATAGATATCCTGAAACTACTGAGACGAGGTTATTTCAAACTCCCAATTTTACCGTCACGCCATATATTTACATGTATAGGGACCGCAGAACCAAACGATTTTCCATAGACGATAGTGTTAACGTTTACCACTGTCCATGTTAAATGGGGTTATCTACACTGGTTCACACCTGCCCTCATTTTGAAAAATGTCATCTCACATACCTATAAAAAAGAAGTTTAAAAATTCTACCTATTTGAATTTTTTTTGTTAATTGGGGGCCGCCATTTTGTATTGAATTCGGCACCAAAAATTGACCAAAACCTACAATAAATTACACACTTACTAAACTCCCCCGGAGAACAACAGACTTGAATTGTGGTGTTTTTTTATACACTTCACATCTATATATATAGCTCAATTCACACATAAAACTTTTGAAACCTCTACCACCTAAATATCCAACCACGGCCCCGAGGCATTCGCTTTCCTATGAAATCTGCTACCCAAAAGGGAAAAACCCACCATCTATTTTTAATTTGGTTCTGTGGTCCCTATACGGCACCGTTTTCCTCTAAGAAAAGTAAACATGTTCACAATTGATCCGACAATTTAACGTTATATTATTATTTTACCTCAAAATAAGGCATTATCTGTGATTGCCATCTCTAGTGTCGTCATTCACATATGTGTATTGAGATATGATACGCGTCATAGAGAGTTATAGGTTGAAACAAATAGGACTCATCAGCGATGCCAGGAGTTAAATGTTGGAAACCCAAGTAGATCTAACAAACTGTTGAAACAGAAGGGAAGGTGGGCGTATGAAAACCCTTCATGTATGAATTGTTTACTTGCACTTATATTACTGACGTTGTGAAAAAAGAGGTCAAATCTAATTTAAAAATATTGTAATTACTAATTTGAATATGACGTAACATTTGGACATAGTTTTTTTGTGTTTCATAAACCATTTGGACATAGTGGGGTTTAAAATGATTCGTTCTGCCACTTGTTTTAGCCCACCGTCCTGCCTCTAACACACTTTCATATAAAGAAATTTTGGAAATCGGAAACCTTGGTATAGACTCATTTGCATATCTCGTGCTTTGCGTCAAATAAAATTCCGTGCATTAACCAATTGAAAGGATCCAAATATATTATTAAGTTTAAGAAATCACAGCTCTATTTTAGTAAATAGCCTGACATTTCTTTTGAATTTTAAATTAATTATGTTTTGAGGAAACATTTTCCTTACATCCGTCAGGTGAACGTAAGTGTTATCTCCCCTACGCAATGGTATTCCATGTCAAATAAAATTCCGTGCATTAGGCAAATGTTACTTTCCATTTTTCCTAGTGTTACATATAGGATGCCTCTACAAAAATTAAAAACGTCTGACGGCAAATAATCACTTTGTACAATATCAAAATGAGCCGTACAAAATGATATTGTTTGAGGAAAAAAAGTGATGCTTGCAGGACTCGAACCATCGAAGACGAAAACGTCAATACTCGTGTATAAGTAAGACCTACCGGTTTAGCCCACTACACCACTCCATTAGATATTGTAAAACCCAGTTTTTATTTGTCAAGACAAAATTATGTGACTGTATTTTATTATGTAAACAGAATTATTTCATTGTTGTTAATGTAACAGCATGTACCATTTTGAGAGCTTGAATGCTCGTGGTATGAATGTGTATATGAATTGGGCATCAAACTATGTATGTCTTAAAAAGAAAGTGTAGCGTCCATTTCCTGTCAGTCATGAAAAATGTCCCCGATATAGATAGATATCCTGAAACTACTGAGACGAGGTTATTTCAAACTCCCAATTTTACCGTCACGCCATATATTTACATGTATAGGGACCGCAGAACCAAACGATTTTCCATTGACGATAGTGTTAACGTTTACCACTGTCCATGTTAAATGGGGTTATCTACACTGGTTCACACCTGCCCTCATTTTGAAAAATGTCATCTCACATACCTATAAAAAAGAAGTTTAAAAATTCTACCTATTTGAATTTTTTTTTTAATTGGGGCCGCCATTTTGTATTGAATTCGGCACCAAAAATTGACCAAAACCTACAATAAATTACACACTTACTAAACTCCCCCGGAGAACAACAGACTTGAATTGTGGTGTTTTTTTATACACTTCACATCTATATATATAGCTCAATCCACACATAAAACTTTTGAAACCTCTACCACCTAAATATCCAACCACAGCCCCGAGGCATTCGCTTTCCTATGACATCTCCTACCCAAAAGGGAAAAACCCACCATCTATTTTTAATTTGGTTCTGTGGTCCCTATACGGCACCGTTTTCCTCTAAGAAAAGTAAACATGTTCACAATTGATCCGACAATTTAACGTTATATTATTATTTTACCTCAAAAAAAGGCATTATCTGTGATTGCCATCTCTAGTGTAGTCATTCACATATGTGAATTGAGATATGATACGCGTCATAGAGAGTTATAGGTTGAAACAAATAGGACTCATCAGCGATGCCAGGAGTTAAATGTTGGAAACCCAAGTAGATCTAACAAACTGTTGATCCGACAATTTAACGTTATATTATTATTTTACCTCAAAAAAAGGCATTATCTGTGATTGCCATCTCTAGTGTAGTCATTCACATATGTGAATTGAGATATGATACGCGTCATAGAGAGTTATAGGTTGAAACAAATAGGACTCATCAGCGATGCCAGGAGTTAAATGTTGGAAACCCAAGTAGATCTAACAAACTGTTGAAACAGAAGGGAAGGTGGGCGTATGAAAACCCTTAATGTATGAATTGTTTACTCGCACTTATATTACTGACGTTGTGAAAAAAGAGGTCAAATCTTATTTAAATATATTCTAATTACTAATTTGAATATGACGTAACATTTGGACATAGTGGGGTTTAAAATGATTCGTTCTGCCACTTTTTTTAGCCCACCGTCCTCCTCTAACACACTTTCCTATAAAGAAATTTTGGAAATCGGAAACCTTGGTATAAACTCATTTGCATATCTCGTGCTTTGCAAGACAAAATTATGTGACTGTATTTTATTATGTAAACAGAATTATTTCATTGTTGTTAATGTAACAACATGTACCATTTTGAGAGCTTGAATGCTCGTGGTATGAATGTGTATATGAATTGGGCATCAAACTATGTATGTCTTAAAAAGAAAGTGTAGCGTCCATTTCCTGTCAGTCATGAAATATCTAAATATCCAACCAGCAGGCCCCGAGTTTATGTCAGAGTGTTTTGCCAAAAAAAATAGGCGGGCGATCTTTAGGGAAGCGTTTGGAGTGTTAAATCAATTGGTGGAAATCCTTGACTATGTGCCACAAGTTAAGCATGACCTGGAAAAAATATGTGTGCTGCCTTTGGATTGTTTTCATATTGCTCTGTCATTAATACCCCGCCTCGTCATTCACGTGCTTATGTCAACACGCCGATTGAGTGTGTATGTAACGGTCATCCTGATTGGTTAAAAGTTTTTTGGGAGAATAGCGATAACTCGGTATATCCGATAGGTGGCAGTAGAGGGAATTAAGAAAACATGACTTTATCCGCCAAAAGTAAGTGGAGAGTATACGAAGCGCACACTTGGCTAGCGAAGATGCAAAGAAACTGGGCTATTGGTGACAGACCATCACAGATCTGATATTGCCGAGACGCATTAGCATTACAAATATCTATCTGCCCCTAACGTTTGAACTCTAACCTTGACAAGTCAGCTACGACAAACATCCTGTTTTATTCGTACGTGTTGCCATAACTACAGAAGTTCTAATTGTTAATTGACCTTGATTTCAATGTTGGTATCGAATTAAGCTGCATACACCGTTATTTAAAGAGTGGGGGGGGGGGGTCTAATGTAAACGGTGTTCGAAAATATCGTTATTCTCGGTCTTTTTAACTGCATCATTGTTTAAGGGAATTCTTAATACTGTAATTAATGAAGCGAACAAAGGTTTATTTTATCTAGAAATATGCTGCAATCCATGGTTTTAATTTTAATAAAAACCATGTCTATGAAACAGAAAATCTTTTATGCATGGATTTGTTTTAAAAAGTCAACATAAATATAATGCGAGCATACGATGTTATTGCTACATTCCTTCATCTAGCATAATAATCATTTGGGCGTGTATTCATGAACCCGTTCTCATGCTCAAGCATGGATTCTGTGCTCAAACCAACTTTCTTGTAACTCGCTTAAATCATGTCAAACGATCGAAACGTCAAATGTAAACATTGAAAACAGTTTTTGGCTTCTTCAAAATGTTTCCAAATAATTGACAAAACAAGATATATTCATTAAGTAACAACAAGAAAGTTTTCATGAATGTGAGCCCGGTTCTAATTGCATTGAGCTATAAAACTTGTTCAAAAAATGATACCTTTACCAAATAAATACAATCAGTAAAATCTGCATCGATTTGCTCACGAAAATATAAATTAATAACTGTAAAATAGATTCTAAACAATAGAAATGTTGAATAAGACAATGTTTCGTTCAATCTCAAAACAAAATAAAATCCCACAAAACCATATATATGAATATTTATTACGGCAAAGGAATAATAATACAATAATATTGTTCGATCAGACTTTGTCGATCAGCCAAGCACCAAGTATGCTTTATCTCTAGGGTATTGAACCCACACACCGACGTCCAGCGTCTCAGTCTGGCCGCTTGAGGTCACTGTCAAGTTCATAGCACCCATGGCAACTTTAGTTTGTTTAACAGACATGTGAGTTTCCGCAAAATGGAAATCGAACGACCCGTCAAGGTAGTCAATCCCAGTCAAATTGAACGTAGAGATGTCTGGTGGCAGAGTGGGATCAAACTGAAGCCTGTCTTCAAAGATTCTAAATCCGCCATAGCCGAAAATGAGGGACTGAAGGTACCCGCCGATACCGGTGAGGAAATTCCTGGCTCCTCCGCCATTTTCGACCTCTGACCAGATCTAAACAACGAATGATGATGCTGTCGTATAAGTATTCGTTTTTTTTAAATTGATTCTTATCAGGTGCAGCCAACTAGGCTAGCCTTGTTTATGAAATTATACTTATATAACATATGTATACCTGTATTTCATATAGTTATACCATTGTTTAGTAATCTTCTTTTGTTTTGTTATTTCATAGTATCAATTGTTTCCGGAAAGATGACGAAAATAATCCGATAATTAAAAGAAATGAATTACAGGTTTTTTGTATTATCAATTCTATCAAGACCTGAGATGTAAATATATCAAGCGATTCTATTACAGCTAGAAGTCCAAATACTTTAAGTTTACGACACTATTGACTGCTAATAATGAAAAGGAATTGTGTAATCTCGGAAAATATTTCTGATGTGCAACGAGTTAACGTACAGAAATCAATGTCTGATATGGACAACTACTCATATTTACATTTCTACTGAACTTGGACTCAATTTACCTACTAAACATTTTAAAGATTATTTTTCAATGACATGCACAAGACCGATATTTTGGTAATTATCCAAAAAATATTAATATCGCACCAAATGTAAAGGATATAATCCTGTTTTGTTGAGGTGTATGTGGTATAAACCTCAATGGGCCTTGTGACGGATGTTATGAACTGCGAAGCAGTTTATATTGAATTTGTCTCAAGACCCATTAAGGTGTATAACCCATAAACCTCAACAAAACAGGATCCAATCCTTAAATGTATTTTGTAAGCTCACTCTCCTCTTAATTGATTTATATTTGTATGCATAATTTCTTGTACTTTTACTACATGATTTCATTGTTTGACATTTAACCTATGAATCAGGTGGCTCTCAGAAATATAATGAATGTAAAATTAAATTGAAAATTGGAGAAAACATCACATGATGATTACATTTGAGAAACTTACATTAAACGGTGGAACAACGTTAATAAATTGCTTTTTAAACAGCCTTTCTGCTTTAGCTATTTCATTCAATTCGAGCCAGCCTATTGCAAACATTCCCCAAGTCATGGCGGGTCCTCCTGGTGTAACCTGACGCAGAAATGATGAAAAAAATGTACGAGAGTATTAAATTAAGTGTATTATTGTAACATATATTACGTTTCAGATAAATTGGAAAAGTTACAAATGAAATAAAAAAAAATCGTAATTTCGAACCTGCTGTAAAATTCGTTTCCTTTTTCATTTGATAATAAAACAACCCATAGAAATATACAAAATAACAATGAATTTGTATTAAAACTTTTTAGCATGGTTATAATCAAGTATACTTTTTTTGTTTAGTATTATAAGAATGATGACTTAATAAAATGTTTCCTGAGATTGTTCACATGGGTATGCCGAGGATATATAATATAATGTCAACATAAATATACACAATATCTATACCTTTTCGTAAATTTCCAAATCGTTTTTCCTAATTTCTTCTGACAAATCGACCATCAAAGGGAATCCCAGAAGTACTACATCTGCTTGCTTGACAGTTTCATCTACAGAAACAGTACATGGCAGATATATTTTCGAAAACCAAATGCACAACATTATATGCCCGCAATATGTTAAGCATGTGAGGAAGGACAAGTATGAGTAAAATACATGTTTCGAGTATGTTGCCGCTTTTTGGTACAAATTTTACTTTTATTTTGCGTGAAATATGAACCGCAAAATCAATCTGGCGAATTTGTATCCAATCGTAATGTCAGTTTCGTGAAACATATTCTCGCGAACAAATTGTTTGAAGTGCAACCGCAAAACATAGAAATTAACATAAGGTAACTGATTATTGCTCTCCCAATGTTCGTACATGGTACATAATTGTCGCGGCCGAGACTAGTGTCACTTTGAGTTATATTAAATACGATGAAATAGACATAATAGTACATGTCAACATTGTATTTGAGGTATGATAAAATGATCTTGTTACTCTATTTCAGCAAGCAATTAGCTGTATAGACCTGCAAACATTTCTGTTTTAACATATAAGCCTGCCTTGTAGCGTTAGTGTACCCAAAACGGGACAGTACCCAAACCAGGACACTGGTGGGAAAGCAGCCCAAAAATGTGTACATCTGTACATCATCTTCACGTCTTCATTGGTTACTGATAATGATTACACGGACAGTTTAAGTTTGGAAATCATGCGACGCTTTAATTTGGACATACCATTTTCTGTCTGTATTCCTTGTTATCCCCATTATTTGCTAAACACCCAAAGTGCCCCTTTCAGGGTACAGTTACACATGTTCAAGAGCCTTCGTGACCATGATAGTATTTATTTATAAAACCACGCGCTGGAAACATCATGTTGTCATTGAACAAAAATATGATATTTATATATGAAAACTCAACAAACATTTTAGGAATTGATACTAAGGTATAATTAACATCAATATTTCACAAAAACTGTTTTGCGACACACTTTTTTTAATATTTACTGATCCCGAAACATGATACTTAAATTATAGGAAGGTATATCGTTCTATTTTTATTTAAGTTCACATGAATTATAATAAAACTTACCTTGTGTGTACCCATCATACTCTGGGTGCCATTTACCAGTGTCGTTAAAGGGTATAAACGTTTTATTTGCAATATCTTCGAACCGTGGGTCTGGCTTCCTGTTTATCAGCGGAAGGGCGTACTTGGGTAGGAGCAGACTGATCTTCGCCACACTGTTTGTGTAGACAGAGTTGTTGACGGGGTAGTGGTACTCATCTGGGGGCATTACGTCTACGACAATACAATATAACACAATACATCAATACTATACAACACATATACATAATTACAATACATAATTACAATACAAATCATAATTACAATGCGATACAATTTCAATGATATTTTATAATATAAAGTAAAACCTCGATATATAGCCCCTCGTTTCATTGCCACCTCGTTTACCGTCAACATATATCTATGTCCCTTTTTTGTTTTCTTAAGAATCACTTTATACATGGTGATGAGCATACATAGTACATTTATCTCAATTTATCGCCATATCCCTTAAATCAACAAAATTTCTCTCGACAAAGGTTGTCAGTATATCGTGGCATTACTCTATTTTTTGTATGAAATCTATACTTTTTTATACACCTTATATGTCAGTATGAAGTATTCGAGACCATGCGATCTTTGATAATTGATAAGTCAAATACAAAAAAAAAAAATTGTTCCACGGCGTCAATACACAGGGAGACAAAATGAGAACCTCGAACAGACATGGTAAGACAACAGCATCAGCTAAAACAACAGGGAAACACACCATAGACATAGAAAGACAACAGCATCAGCTAAAACAACAGGGAAACACACCATAGACATAGAAAGACAACAGCATCAGCTAAAACAACAGGGAAACACACCATAGACATAGAAAGACAACAGCATCAGCTAAAACAACAGGGAAACACACCATAGACATAGAAAGACAACAGCATCAGCTAAAACAACAGGGAAACACACCATAGACATAGAAAGACAACAGCATCAGCTAAAACAACAGGGAAACACACCATAGACATAGAAAGACAACAGCATCAGCTAAAACAACAGGGAAACACACCATAGACATAGAAAGACAACAGCATCAGCTAAAACAACAGGGAAACACACCATAGACATAGAAAGACAACAGCATCAGCTAAAACAACAGGGAAACACACCATAGACATAGAAAGACAACAGCATCAGCTAAAACAACAGGGAAACACACCATAGACATAGAAAGACAACAGCATCAGCTAAAACAACAGGGAAACACACCATAGACATAGAAAGACAACAGCATCAGCTAAAACAACAGGGAAACACACCATAGACATGGAAAGACAACAGCATCAGCTAAAACAACAGGGAAACACACCATGGATATGGAAAGACAACAGCATCAGCTAAAACAACAGGGAAACACACCATGGACATCCCACAGCCGAAATAATCTAAAAACAATATCAATACTGTAAAGTGTTTTTAAGAAATATGCAATTGATATCTCTTAAATCCTAGTTTTATATGTGGATTAATATCATACATTCGTACTTAACATTCGAGAAGAATGAAAATAACTTGATATCAGACAATAAAATCAAAATGTCTCTATTTGCCAAGACATGTCAAACTAACCGTTGATTTCATAGCGATCCTCATCCTGATTATAAGTCATTCGCGACATCCAGAACGAGGCTATATCTGTGATGACGTCAGCTGCACCCTCACTGTCGAGGAAATGCTTGTCTCGCGTCATCATTACGTATTGCTTGAAAGCAAGCGCTATATCGCCAGTGATGTGTTGTTCATAATCCGAATATTGTGCCAGGGGACAGACTTCGAGACCTGTACAATTCAGTAATTAGTTTTAGATAAATGTATCGAACATGTGTTTACATGGTAAAAGTTTCCTTTTTTGCTACAAATTGGAATATACATTTAATAAAAATAAGGTTGTATATTTTATTTAAGTGATCCAGAGTTCTATTTTGAAACAAAAAGCAATCCCGAATCATTAAAGTTTGTTGATTTATTAGTAAGTGGTGCTCATTTAACAGACATATCAACACAAAAACATACGACAAAACGGTCGAATTGCTGCATATCACAATTTTTTCAGAAAAGTAAGAAATGGAGAAAGTAAAGATATTTAATGTACAATCGAGATTATTTTTTGGAGGTTATATGGTATGATGCCGAAAATTCTGTGAGCACTTTCAATAAATCCGCTGTTTTTTATCACCGATCACTGGCTTCAACTAATCAGACGTTAGAATTGCAAATATCCTCACTGAACTTGTATGTATATGACGTCATCACCTTCGGTGTCGTTTTCTTCTAGGTAACATGAAAAAAAACCTAAGTCATTTGGGAAACTTGAAGTCCAATTCAATATATTAACATTCCACTACAGGTTCCTCTATAAGCATAAGCAGAAGAAAATACGTCCATAGAGCTATGAATGCAAATTGATCACAGTCACTTTGAAGCTTCTCCTCTCGCCTCGAATAACACGAGACAACCGTTAGAAGCAAACATTTTCGTGACGTGAGGCTGTTCCAGGAATCTCGTTTGCACTGACGACACATACACTTCAACATTTAAGTCAATAATAACTAAAAATCATAATGTAAATATACGGATGTACCTCTTATACAATAGGTCTATTTTTTATATATTTCTTCGAAACAGAAAATTGGAGTAATGGTATGCATTCCCAAACTTAATGTTATTTTAAGAGAAAAAGTAAAACCTGCCTTAGAAATCAGCTGTCTGTTATAAATACTTGTTTAATAACAGCCAGTTGTTATATTATAAAGTTCTTTTTCCTTCAGATTAGCATCGGATATATTTGTCAAATTCCATACAGGAAGAATTCATTTTATCTAAAAGCATGAGTATAGTTTTACCAGTATATGCGCTTTCCCAAGGGTACATTGCGCCTTCATAACCCCTCAGTTTTGCAATTTGTTTAGCTGACGCATGTTTCTTTATTCGTGTTTCGAGCACTTTCTTTCCCTTATCGCTGTGCAAAGCTAGTATCGGAGGGAACATCCATGTTTCTTGGTCCCAGAAGATATGTCCTTGGTAGTCCTTGATAAAAAGAAATAAAGTTAGCATATTTCACATCTTGATGAAAATTAAGGAAAAACTCTCATTGCTTAAAGGTAAATACTTTTAAGAATCTAGTGGGGCAACTATCCTTGCCCCACNCCCCCCTGTTTTACCTTTATTATTGCTTACGATTAAAGTCCCACAAGGTATGGTTTTCTATTCAGATATTATTTATCAAAGCTAAATGATATACTGTATTGTATGTTGTAAGCAAGAGTAGTTCTTTGGGTGTTAATTATTTACCCTATTTTCATGAAAGTTAGATAAGAAAATCAATCGTTAGTATTTGGGTGTTTGTTATGAAAACAGAGAAAATATATATTATGATTTTGCAATAATTAGATTATTTTTATATGCAAATTTGTATCAATAATAATAGAAGATACAGCCGGGGACTTACTGGCAGGTAAATTATTTTGTTTGTCATAAAATTACATGTTTCATCGTTAAAATTACTGAAATCTATTTCAAATTCTACGCTATTTAATAGAATAATATATTTATGTGATATTAAGAAAAATCCGATATGAGAAATGAACATCACATTCTCATTACACTTAATTAACTCATTTACCCTTGAAAACACATTTAAACTCTTCCAATTTAAAGGTTGGAAAAGTTCATTATGAAATTTCAGTTAATGAGTTAAGAAAAAGGCGTTTATGAAATAGATATTAGCTGATGCTATTGTTCTTGTATATTAGATTTGTAAAGTAAAATCCATGCACATGTTCTTTATTTGAATGGTTCTGGTATTTTCTGTCAGAAATAAATTACGAATGACAAAGGATGACGGTACCTTATGTAAAGCACCGTGCGCTAATCCCCCTGGTGAGATTCCTAAGAAAGGGCCGTAACTCTCGTCTCGAGGAACCTCACTGAGAAGATAGTACAAGGCTGCGTAGTTGATTCTACTAATGTTTACGTCACCATCCATGTCTATCCGGCCTTTACGCCAGATCTCTTCCCATTTCTGCTCGTGGGAGCTCCTCAATGTACCATTGAAGAAATAATCAATACCTGGGAAGTTTTCAGAAAAGATAAATTAATTAATTGCAATACTTTTGATATTAAACCAAAATAGTTTACGTGACTTATTACATCTCATACTCATACATCCTCGATATTTCATGCATGGGTTAGGCTCACTTTCGCTCTCTGTATACCTGGAATATGTCATAGCAAGATCGAGGGCCAAGTGTGTGCCACCTTGTGAATAAGACGAGAAGACTAGTTGGATTCTTTGATGTACATTAAAAGAATCCTGCGGTCGCATAACGGTAAAATTTACTGGCTTTGAAGTCCGGTGTCGCTTCTTCGTAATCTTCGAAGGACAGGTATCGAGCATGCGATTGGTCTTTTTTTTCAACTGAGACCAATCAAATAGATAGCCGTATGCCTTCAATTTTGCTATGACATAGTCCAGGGCTGCAGAGAGCGAAAGTAAGGGTAACCCCTGGAGTATCGGAGTACTGAGTATGATACTCATATAAATTTTATAAAAGCAAGGTAACGATAAGTTTAGACTATGTCAGACCTGTATGTAGACCTGAAGTTTATGTGTTCAGCAAACGTCATGCTAACAGCTTCACTTTCGTATATATTCTCATTTAAAAAATTAAAACAAAAGCAATTATTTTGTGTGATCTCATGCGTTTCAAAATACATATTTTAACGAATTGTTTTACCAAATTACGGAACCGTAGTTTTTGTTGCAATCAAGATAATGTTTTCTCGAACCTTATACAGAGATATCCCACGTCATACCCCATGCTAGATTTTTCTATCTCGTCCGATCTGTCTTGTACCTTTACGTGACATTGCGCGGAATTTTTACACAGCGACGTATTCATCCGCGCGTAAACGGCTCAAAATTGACAACTGCATTAAACATATTCTGTTTTGTTGTTATATGTTTTGTTTTGATGCACTTTATGTAGTTAGATATCTGATGTTGTAGATAAAATACAGTTTACACTTTAAAATACGTTGTCTTCGTTGTAAAGACGAACTAGATTTTTACGCGGAAGTATTCAAATGTAGCTTTTTTAGTGTAGAGGCTTTATTAAGTTGAGGCCCCGGACGGGATACTTGAAGTCTTTAGCAAAATTGAACAGTTTTTTTCGAACTAAGATGTGCGACATATTTTTTTTTATTACATGTAACTGAGCGAGATCGGGTTATCTCAGTCGAGGGCTAAGATTCTGTAACATCCCAGCCTCGTCTTACGCCTCGGTTTGGATTATGTTACAGAATCTAAGCCCTACATGTTTATCCTCGATATTCCAGGGGTAACGCTGACCTTGTTCTCTGCTTCCTAGGTTATGTCATAGCAAATTGAAGGTACGCGGCTAGCTATTTGATTGGTCTCAGGTAAAAGATTTTTGTTTGTTTGTTTGATTTTGTTTAACGTCCTATTAACAGCTAAGGTCATTTAAGGACGGCCTCCCCTGTGTGCAAGATGCATGCGTGTAGTGTATGTGTGTGTATTTTGGGAGGCTGCGATATGTTCGTGTTTGTCTCCTTGTGATAGCGCGAAACTGATGCCGGCTTTATAGTGCTACCTCACTGAAACATACAGGTAAAAGAAATCTTACCAATCGTTAGGTGGATACCGATCCTTCGAAGATGAGAGAGGAGCGACACCCGGCTTCAAAGCCAGTCAATTTTTACAGCTACGCGACCGAGAGGTTCTTTTGATGCACATCAAAGGGCAAGGTGTTGCACACTTAGTCTTAGATTTTGTTATGACATATTCCAGGGGTGCAAGGAGCTAAAGTGAACGTAACCCCTGGAGTATCGCGGATGGAATGAACAAAAACACATTCACAGGATAATTGTGTCAACCAGAAAGCTTATAAACCAGACACATGTATTATCAGACACCTGTATTACTAGAAATGTGAAGAATACCATATACGTGAACCTGTATAAAAAAAACTTCATAAACAATTAACCTGCATAAAGCAGAAAACTGAAGAAAACCAGATACCTGTATATACAAGTAACATGTAATTCAAAAACCTGTAAAAACAAACCTGCGTAAACTAAATATCTGTATAAGCCAGAAACCTGTAAGATTCATAGAAGTCTTAAGACCTTTACATTTGTAATATATTAGTTAAAATTTCATTATTCTTAAATGTATCGAAGTGCAACATTTTAGCGGTAATTTTTTCGGGATGGTTATTTTAATCCCAGGATAGGACTATTTTTTCAATTTTTAATAATTATTAAAATATCGCAGATTTAAAATGTATCGATACGTGTCGTTGAGTTTATACTTCGTTCTTACTGCTTTCAGTTGTTAAAGAATCTTACCCTTCATAAAATACTCTCCGTTTTCGTACGGTTGTACACAGGTCTGAAATAAATATCTGACGTTTCCCCCGGCCTCCACTGTAATAGTATCAGGTACCCACGTAGATAAAGACACGAGAGGTATCGTCCCGGCTGTATCAAACTCAGCTTCGTTTGTGTTGCCATAGTCCTTCCTGTTAAGTTTAGAGACATCATTAAAATTCTTATTTAATCATGTGTATTGACGCTCTGGTATTTTTGATATATTTCATTCTACTACTTCGGGACATGCATTTATTAGAAAAAGAATTGGTCATTAACAAAAAGAATATCATATTATAACTATAGTATTTCATTTAAGGGAAGGGTTTTCACTATAAGGGGAAAAAATATGGATGTTTTAGGTACCTGTCACCTACCCAAGCTTTAACCTCCGACCATGACAGTTTTATCTCACTCGACGCACTCGATCAAGTGTTGGGATAACTTGTTCACCGGATGCAAACAAACTGATGTATACCAACTCTATTCCATAGGCAGGTAGCAACACCAAATTTAAATACCACATTATTATAGTAAAGACCTAAACAATGCTTGTTTATTTTTGTAATTCCGTAAATTAGCCCCCACCCCTTCAAAACAAAATTAAAATTGAAATAAATCCCGAACAACCTTCCCCTATCTTTTCAGTCATGTTACCTGAAATATTCATGTTTTGGCCTAAGCCGAACACTCTTTAACTATGAGTCGATTACTATAATTAAAAAATATATATGTACAGTAGCAGTTTTCATGTTAATCTTTATTATCTATATGAATACATATTTGTATTAACTAAGGATATCATTCACAGAAATCTACAAACTGAGTTTATCCATCTTCCGGAAGGTTCACGAAATAAAACAAGATTTGTTGAAATAATAGCATAACACTTCTGAAATGTTTATACTTGTGAATTTGTGTTATTTTTTTTTTATTTCAGTTATACATTATTACCACAAATCTTTACAGGGCATCTTAAATTACTTTAAAATATGTCAATTGTATTATTCTTCCCTTGTTGTATCTCGTATGTAGGTCATTTTTTTTCTCTAACTTAAGATAATTTAAGGAGCGTAGAGACACAAAGGGTAGTTAACTCTAGAATCAACCGTAATTTGCAATACAATTATTGTTTGAATTTCAGTTTGTTTATTGTCATATAACACCTACTTTACTGTGTCAATTTTCAATGATTGTTCTGTTTGTGGATCTTCGATTCGGAGGAAATAAAGAGAATAATTATTACCACACATCGTTAAAGGGCGTCAGTAAGCATAGAAAGAAAGGATGCCGTACTTGTTGCGTATCAAATATTTAAAATATTCACAGCAAAAAAAACAACTCTACCGGAATTGGCTTATAACCTCTCTGTCGGCTGTTTGGAAGGAAAGATCTTCACTGGGGAGGCCGATGTTCTGTGACAGGTTCATATGTACAGAAAGATGACCATTATTGACCACAGAGATCTCGGTTACCAACAGACGGTTCAACAACTGGTGGGCGTACATGTTCATTTCTACTCTGACGTCATCGGACGTATACTCCTCAATGTACATACCTGCATCCAAACCAATCTATCATTATGGTTGTTGCAAAAGAGAAAATTTTCGCGGTGTGGATTTTTCGCTTTTTTCGCGTTGAGTAAATTTCCGCGAAAATATCCACACGCGAATAATTACTTGAAGAAAGAATTCTGGAAGACTACATACTGATCTGAGCCTTGCCATGCAGTAACTTCACATTAACTTGGGGCATGAAACACATGCATCAATATTACAATATTTCTGTTTTAAAGGGTAAAATAAAAATCAAATAGGTAAATATTTTTACTAATTTTACTGAAAGTGATAGTTTATAAAGACTGAATTTATTTTGAACACAAACAGCAATTGAAAACTTGTATTGCGAGCTTTCGAAAACGCCTGTTTCCTTTGTCAAGCACAGAATGCAAATGACCGGTGTTTCGACTCCAACCCGCTGAAAACAGCTCACTAAGCCACAGTGTGCCGAATCAGTAAAGTCAGCTGTTCAAATTCATTTTTAATATGGTCTCATAAAGATGACTCAGCTGCCCCCTCCCTTTCAAGCCCTTTCAAGGTGGTGTTCCAGTCTATAATGCTGGTGTGTTTGTGCTATCATTGTCTGTAATGGCTGAATTATTGTGTTGTTTCTCTGATGCCTTCTTTGTATTTCTAGTGTAGACTTTGCTGTTTCATAGTTCAACGTCTTTCTGATATTCTTTTAGGCGTGTCCCAAATTTCCAGCCAGTTTCGCCTATGTATGTAAGGTTGCAGCTGTTACATCTTTCTTGTGCAATCAATAGTGGATTGATGGTGTTTTGTTGTCGCATGGGCTTAATGATGTGATTGTTGGCCCCATTTTAGCATCCACTAATAGGCGGAATGGGTGAACATGTAACTTGTCCCCCTGACTGTCTGCAATAATAGAGTTCCAATGGGCGAAATGTCTCTATGAATTTTGACAGCTGACTTTACTGATTCGGCACACTGTGTCTTAGTGAGTTGTTTTCAGTGGTTAAGAGTCGGGACACCGGCCATTTGCACTCTTTGATTGACAAAGGAAATATACGTTTTGGAATTCTCGCAAAATAAGTTTTCAATTCCTGTTTGTGTTCATACCAAACTGATGGATCATATACAGAAGAGAGATAGTTTATAGTTCGGGATAGATTCAAATTACTTGTTTTTTAAATATCTCGTATTTTTATCAATCTATAAATTACAATAAGAGTGTGTGATTATGTCACGAGCAACTAAGAAGCGGAGATCTCATGAAAGAAGAACTAAGCAACATAGGTGATTACTACTTTAAAAAATGGTTATAGATACAGTATGTAAAACATGATACAGTATGTAACACACTGCATCATACAGCTGTTTTGCATTTAGCCTCACCCTCGATACTCATTTACGCTCTCTGCACTGTGTAACCGTGTAACAATAAAATTGGCTGGCTTTGAAGTTTTGTGTCGCTCCTCTGTAATCTTCAAAGGAAAAATAGCAGCCTAGGGATTGGTCAGGCGGTTTTTTTCTCCTAAGACCAACGAAAAAGCTAGACGCATGCCTTCAGTTTTGCTATGACATATTCCAGTGGTGCAAAGAGCGAAAGTTACTCAGCGTAACACCTATAGTATCGAGGATGCATATGCATGCCGTTTGATAACTTTATTTAATAACTTCTTTTTTCAAAGTAATGTTTACATTTCAGGATTTACTATACCTCTGCCGACGTCAAGTGAGTATTTCCGGCCAGTTACCGGGAAGGAGAAATCCGTTATGTTGATGGAGGATGTTGACCGTAGTCTAGCTCTATGACTCGTGCCGTTTGGGCCATTGTACACACCATTCATATACATGGTGTCGCTATGTACAAGTGTTGCTAGGTAACCGTTACCAATGGTCGGCATTGAGGCAGCATCGGGTAAACTAGATGCAAAAAAAGTTATCATGTTTAAAACCTGTTCAATAGTATAGAATTTACATATAGCCTTATATTCATTTATCAATTTAAGGATATGCATTCATATAACTGTTTTGTCAATGTGGTATTATCAATTGATAAATAAAATGTAACATTTAATTGAATATTTTATTGGTGTACTTAGATACCATTGTTTATTTTTCGTCTATTCACCAAATGAAATGATACACCATTTTTAAGCTATAGTGTGTCATTTGGAAAAGAAGAACATACCAAAACAGTGATGACGTCGTTTAACTCAATGTTTAGCGCGGTATTTGTGTTTCTAACTTCTGAATGGTTGAAGTTGTTAGGCAAATAGATTACAGCGATTTTTTTCTTCTTCTATACAATCAAATAATATTCATATACCATGAACTTAAAAGTGTTGACTGTCTTTCTAAATTAGATAATAAGGATCATGTTATTAGATATATACTGAAAAATGTTTTTCGTTATACTGTATACCGTTTAACCCCCTAAACAATTCTAATTATTCCTTAAAGAATGCATTTTATCCTTATTGTTATTTTCGGCTTTGTAGGGTTTTATAGTAAATGTTCTTCCATTTTGCAGTCTCCTTGGAGTTGTTATCTTTTCATAGTTCCAATTTTGTGTGTGAATTGAAGGTATTGCAATCAACTCTCTATTTTAATTTTGTCTATTTTAGTTTTATTCAAATTATTGCGTATAACGTAAATACCTGTCAACGGATAAAATAGTGACGTCCTGGTCGAGGAATGCTGGGTATGGCCTTTTGGTGTCCTTTATTATCACCGTCGAAGGTCCGTGCCACAAAGTCACGTGATCGTCATGATGATCAGCTTCCTCTGTATTGTTGGTACCATTGCCTAAGCTTATACCAATATCCAAGCTTAAAAATGCCAGCACAATTAAAACCATTCGTCCGTTAATGTTATTCATGACCTGTGTA
Source organism: Mizuhopecten yessoensis (assembly GCF_002113885.1). NCBI lineage: Eukaryota > Metazoa > Mollusca > Bivalvia > Pectinida > Pectinidae > Mizuhopecten > Mizuhopecten yessoensis. Next base: position 1,739,671 of record NW_018408922.1, read on the forward strand.
TAAGATAATATGGACTCTACAATGAATAATGAGACATAACTGAAATATGAGCAGATTAATATTTAATATTTCTTGCCCCATTGGTTTTTCGTATTTACAGTGACTTCTCATTATTTTTGTTTTGTGGAGATAACTGTAGCACAGTTTGGCAAGAACACTTTTGTTTACCAGTTATCTCATTCAGTTAAAGCAACAGCGTCCAGGGTTCGAATCCTTCATTTCTACACTCAGAACACTGTTGTTGATTGTACTTTGTTTAATGCATCATAATTACTTTTTTTCATTAAAGTCCTGCAAGGTATGATTTTCTTTCATAAATATGTCTTTATCAAAGCAGTTGTAATGCCGGGATTTTTTGTTCAAAGCGTGGGTACTATGAGAGGTTCTTTTTACACAATCAATAAGATTGCATGTGACGTTTCGATGACCAGCACGATATGTACACTGTCACCTTCATCGATTCGGCTACGCTGTAAGCGTATGTACAAAAACTGTTATAAATGTACCGAAATGACTCGATTCGTCTACGCTTTGTTTAATACTTGGTCATAGATATGCGAGAGTCTTTGAGCTCCCTCATCTCGATTTAGAACTGACCCACTATTGGAGAGACTGGAAGGCGATTTTGGGTCCGCCTTTGTGAACACCGGAAAGATACGGAAACCAAAGAAGGTAGGAAATTCACGAGATCAGAAAGAAAGCAGTCTCAGTCCCAGATAAATCACAGACCATGCCACACAACAAAGAAAAAGTGTGGATACATTTTTGGCAGTGGTACGGGTGTCCTTAAAAGGAATATAACTGTATCCTAGCTAGTAAATATTATACAATCAAAAGGAAATTTGTTATTTATCAAATATTCCTTACATTATTTTAGTAATTATCAAAACTTCCTTCCTTGATACTCGAGAAACAAACACGTTAGTATAACGTTACTTACTGTCGACAGTTTTCCCTTTCCGTTTTATTGTAGACCTGCCGTCAGGATACCGTTAACTGACTGTAATGTGTCGCTGATAGTGTCACACCAGCCCTACCCAGGCATGCTAACCTTGGACAGTAGGCATCGTCCCTGTTTACCAAGCTATCCCTTTCGTCTCAGTTCATCATGTCATTGAACATTGCCTTCCGAACAAACACTTAACTGTAGTACAATACAGATTATTTTATAAAAAGTTTCACATGTCAATCAATATTGCATAAATCTATTTTATTAAAAGTATCACATGTCAATTTTGCATAAAGGACATACATCACATGTACATACAAGCATGATCTAAAAATGCACAAACAATATATAATTGAATCCCAGCCTACTAAGGCTTACGGGACGACCTAATTTATTAACTCTAAAAACTAGTTCAGAACAGATTGTTCCAGGTTTTAACTATTTAAACACTGAACAGAAAATTATTGTTTTAATGAATTAACCTAATTTTAAATATGTCTTGGCGAGCACAGTTCATAATTAAGATTGTAAAAGAATGTGTTTTCAATATATTAAGTCTAACCTATATAACCTGTATAATAAACACATTCTTCTACAATCTAAATTAGTTTAAACAATATTTTATTCAATATAATCAACAATATTACAAATACAACTGTAAATATGGGATGGGAAAACAAGCTTGGAGCTTATATTAATTCCTTTCCCAATCTAAATTATGAACTTTGCTCGCCAAGACATATTGAAAATTAGGTTAATTGATTAAAACAACAATTTTCTGTTTAGTGTTTAAATAGTTAAAGCCTGGAACAATATGTTCAGCTGTTGTAAAAGATTAGCTCTTATATCTTAGTAAAAATCACATACAATGTCATTCGTCTTCAATACAGTTTAACTTACAGAATGTACAAAGCCTTACCTCTAAGCATATTAATTGCGAGAATACCGACCAGTTTCAATATTCAGCTTTAAATCACCACTGCGAAATTTAGCTAACGCCTGAAATCAATAATACTCGAGGCATACGTTTCTGCAAAATTACTATTTTTTTACAATCCGTATGTTCCCAACTTATTGTTGTTATCACAATTACGGTCATTATGTAAATATCTACACCACTTTTTATTATCCGCACTAGTAAAATGATACTTGCTTTACAGAGTTTAATGGTGTTATCGTTCCAGGGTCCTTTCATCAGTTTGATAACTCTCTTTTCCCAACAGCGGCTGACCGTAAGAGACCAGTTATGGATATTTTTTTTCAGTAATCTATCATCATTGGTAAATTTTAAGTTATACCATAGTCTACACATTTCAAACTTATGGTAAACTTTCCTGTAGTTGACTATTCCATCATTCAATAGCTGAACAACAACAGGAATAGTTTTGTTGTGTTCGTGTGATCATCACATTCCTTTGATGAGTATACACCCGACGGAAACAGTGTCAGGTGTTTTGTCGTCTGATATATACTAGTATACATAGACTATAGTTAGATCTAAGCAGATATTTATCAAACAGAACAAATGTACCAGGTACTAATAAGCTAAATAGTCGAATAGGTCAGATAAACAAAATACTACATATATATATACCACGAAATGTACAACATAGAAACGATTGACACATATAAAAATATACCACTTATTTCATGTAATTCTATGCAGACTCCTCGTCATAAAAACAACCTATTTCATATATAGATGTACCTAAGTGTTGACGACGTCATATTTACACCTGCTAAAATTCGGCGGTGTATTTTCCATAATATTTCCAGTTGGTGTATGAATACGTCAGCAGGTTATAGCGGAAAGTAGTACCATTTATAGATTGTTTTCAAATTTCTTGAAATGAACATGCATTTAGATCTATGTTTTAAATTTATAATCAGTACGAAATAGCTATTAACCTTACAAGGACAGCGTCACAGTGTGAGTGATGACGTCACATGCTCAGGCATCTACTGTTGTATGAGACTTCGACACGTCCGATATTTAAGAATGTAATCAAAATAGCACTGGCATAAATATAAGTTGACGTTCATACCCCATCTTGCTAAATGACTTAAAAAACTTATTTTGATGACCAACAGGTTTTACATTAAAAAGTCATATGGACCGCAGAAAGCAGGCTTACTGAATGCCTTAGTGTTCAATCATATTGTATTAAAACAGTACAAATGATTTGATGGTGTGGCCTGTTTGGTTTGCATCTTGCAGATCGATCTGTTGGTAAACATGAAACTTAAGTTGCATTGAATTATATCCTTTATGTTACATCTTAACAGGTCCTCACCATTTTACGTCATCTTCAACTTTTTTAATTTCAAATTTCGTACATGAAAACGTTCAGAAAAATATCACGGTAAGTTTCGTAAATGAATCAGTTAAGTTTACCAATAATCATGAATGAAGCAAGCATATATCTAGAGAATATTTTATTGTATTGACTCCATTACATTTTGATATCATACAGGCATCAAATAGGCTTTACACCTGGGATACTGGACCACCGTCCCGACGTGCAGCGTCTCAGTTTGACCGTTGGAGGATATAACAATCTTCATGTCTTCTGCGGCTGATGAGGTCTGGTTTATCTGCATGTAATTGTCTGAGAAATTGAAATCAAATGACCCGCCAAGATAATCGATTCCAGTCAGGTTGAATGACGTCGTGTTTGGTATCATGGCAGGATTGAGCTGAAGTCTATCCTGAAATATTCTAAAACCGCCATATCCATAAATGAGGGATTGTAAGTATCCTCCAATACCAGTCAAAAAATTCTGGCCTCCTTTACTGTCTGAGGGGTTTGACCATATCTAAAAACAAAAACAAAAGGTTTATTAAAATTAGTAAAGTAATTATATTTAACTTTTATCTTTGTTAACATTTTTGTTTATACATGTAAATAAGGTGCAGCTCGATATTCCAGTCAGTTTCGTTCCCAGCAGCAGTAACTAAAATAAAGGAATATACAACATTTTATAAAGCGCCCTATGAAGCTAGAATAAGCCACTCTAAAGCGCTTTACAGTACATAGACATACCATTTATACAATCAATACAATTAACATATACAATGAATAATACATTGTTCTAAACACTTTGCGATGAAATTGCAGGAGCTGCCTTAACAGACACTGGCTACTAGTCCTATGCCACCTGGCTAATACTAGTATCTCCCTATGGGTGCATGCATGCGTGTGTGCTGGAGACGTATTATATTCTAGATTGGGAGACAGTAAAATTACTGGGACAACTTCGCGAAGAAAATGATCGTTATGTCCCCTTACTCACTGGTTATTTACTAAGATAACCGGATACGTACAGCGGCTGGTTTAAGGAGGCTTTACCTTATACGTAAAATGGTACAAGAAAAATTAGAAAAAAGTGTTCTTTAAGATAATTTATACAATATTTAAGTTTGTATTTTTGAATTATTCAAGATAACACAATTGTCATGTAAGGTATGGCTTAAGCTACATTCCTTTCCATTAATGTATACTTAACTATGCAAATATTATTAAATCCAATATATACAAACTGCTGGACTTACAAGGAAATTTATTTACTTAATAAATTGGACTTAAGGGTTCGTAAGAAATATGGGTAAAAGGCAAAAACTACATAAGAAAAAGAGTTAGACAATAGGAGATGTTAAGATGTCTAGGACAGGCAAGAGGTTTTTGTCTTCCTTTTTTGAGTTATTCAAGAAAGGATGATGATTTAATATAAGGGGAAAACTCATTAAAACTTAACTTTGATACCTTACAATTATGCTAATGAATTATAAACAATTAAAAATGTATCTGCTTTTGTGCTAATGATAATAATAAGACGTACAGATGATGTAAACAAAACAAAAAATAGCTTAAGGGGGAAACTAAATCAAAACTGAACTTTGGTGCCTTACAATTATACTCACATGAATGAATTACAAAAAAATACTTCTTTTGTGTTAATAAATATAGTAAATATTTATAAATATAATAAAAAATAGACGTACAGATGATAATGTAAACAAAGAAATCAATATAAGAGGGAAATTCATTCAAAACTAAACGTTGATGTCTTCAATTTCATGTATGCTTAAGAATCATAAACATTAAAAAGTTATCTTTGTTTGTGTTAATAAAATGAACAAAAAAACGTACAGACGATAATGTTAACAAAACAAAATAGATATCGAATTTTTACTTCGAGTCAAAACGTTCCAAGACCGACTTGTCCCTTTGTCAAGCTATGACTGAGTCGCAGTCATAGCACCAGTCGGTCTTGAAGGGTTGTGACACGTTCAATACGTACATTGTTTGTGTTTAAAGTAAAAATTCGATATTACATATTTTCCCAACTGATGAAACGTATTGAAGATAAAACAAAAATCAGCTCACGTTAAATGGAGGAATAACATTCTGCAATTGCTTGTTGAAGAGTGGCTCTGCTTTAGAGGTGTTGTTTAGTTCAAGCCAACCTATTGCGAACATAGCCCACGTCATGACAGGTGCCGTCGGTGTTACCTTAAATATAAATTTCAATCATTAAGACTTACATTCGAAGCAGAAAACAAAACGACGCTTATTCAAATAAACAACAAAAGCAGGATTGCAAATAAAAGTTAACTGCATTGTGTAGGATTTCGGAGTCTTGTTTAATTTTTTTTTAATAAAAAATCTTCTGATTAAGGATTCCTGACAAACTATAGGCAAATCCAAGATAATTCGATTGTAGTTTTTCGTACATACAGTAATCTCCCTTTCTATTCGTTTTGCATACAACTGTGACGTGACAGGGTCAAAGCACTACCTTTGGTAAGGTGACCGAGTTGGTTAAAACAACAGTATAATAGTTGGTGGTCCAGGGTTCCAGTCCTGGACTGGCACTATTGTAGGTTTTAAATTCAGAACAATCTTGTTACTTTTTGTTGTTCATTTCGTTTCATTATTTTTTTCGGACATAATTTATAAATGAAATTTTATTCGTGCCAGAAAAATGTGTTTCTAATACATCATTACAATTTTGGCAGTGTTTCAAGTATCATTAGGAGATGCTATCAGAATTCAGCTGAATTAATTTCTATACAGTTTTTATAAGTATCATGACCGTTAAGATATCTTTTGAATCTATTTCATTTCAATAATTATTAAAGTAAAAACTTTATATTGTTTTCAGTCCGAATAATTTTGAAAAACATATATATTCAAAATTCACTTGACATATCTGTGCTGTGATTCATGTAATGATGTCAGATACTATATACACAATTATATACACAATTAGTATGCTTCTGAAAAACTTAAAACAGAAATAGATACATGCAATAGACTTCTTTAAATCTCGTTAAGGAATTGAAGCAGTTATATCAAGGTCCCATTGTATTTAAGCGTGTTCAAAGTTCTGAGCATTTGCCTTAAACTCTATTCCGAGTTAGGAATATATCTGAACTAAATATATTTCAATATTTGTAAAACATTTTTTCATTGATTTTGTCTATTAATAGATATGTATATTATCTCTTTTTAAGGTAGATTTTTAATAAATGAAACAGTAAACAGCAGTGTCTGTCATCTATTTATAACGTTATCATTATTACGTCACAATTGCTATGACGTCACGATGATAACTCAAGATTTATCGTCTCATAACTCACATTTGACAATTAGAAAAATTGGTAGTTTTATATACAGGCAATGCAGGATAAATGCAAAAAGTACAGGAATTCATACGACAACCACAGCAAACAGGTATGAACAATTCACCTCATGATTCGAATAATATTTACCTTTTCATAAATCTGCAGATCATTCATCCTTGTTTCCTTAGTATGTTCAAACATCAAAGGAAATCCTAAAAGAACTACATCTGCTTGTTGTACTGTTGTACCTGTTAGGTTCGTTATAGAAAACAGTAAAAATTGATAAAAATCTTAATGGAAAATATTGATATGTCGCAGATATATTAGAATACCACGATTTCAATTTTGCTGTTATATCTTATATCAAATTATCATGTCAGTTGAGATGTTATACTTTATCGCGGAATTAGGTGTACTTACTATAATAATTGACGGAGAGAGAAATGTGTCTCTTTATGAAAGCCCAAAATATATAACTTGTTTATTTTGAAACCAGATGCAACTTGACATCAGCAGCCTGTATCGACACATGCATCTGATGAATATTCAAGACGTAAACATTGTTATTTTTCCTTATGTTTCCATGATTAGGTATTTATTCTATTTCATTTTGTTAGTTTAAAGTAAGAGTATAACTTGACAAAGCCAGTAGATATACATTAATTACTAATAATTACAAACCTAGCTGATAGCCATCAAACTCTGGATGCCATTTGCCCGCATCGTCAAAAGGTATGTAAGTCTTTAAAGCCGTTTCCTCAAACATCGGATCCACCGTCCTGTTAATCAGAGAGAGGGCGTACTTGGGCAGAAGAAGACTGATTTTCGCCACACTGTTGGTGTATACAGAGTTGTTGACGGGGTAATGGGATTTGTCCGGGCCCATCACACCTACAATGTAATTTCTTTATTCAAGAATCTTTTTTTTTTCTGGAAGAAATATATAAAGAAATTTGTTATACAAACAGTAATAAGATATTTTTATAAATAAGATAAATAAAATATTTGAAACCCGGAAAAAGGATGAACTGACATGCAATCACAATATTACTGATTGATTTCTTCACACGCTTAGTTGTCGGTTATACCTTTCAGTATAAATAGTTCCATTAAGAATATATAAATATCTTTTTAAGTGAACTTGGTACAATGTTACACTTCACTTTAGCCACTGAGACAATTATTTTGTTCTCAAAAGTTAATGACGAAAGTCTAATTAAAGGTCAGGTTTCCTTTTAAGGCAACATTTTATAGCTACTCTTTTTTGAAAATGAAACCGAATTCAATACCATGTATTTCATACTGATCTGTTTCCTGATTATGACTCATTCTCGACATCCAGAATGAGGCTATGTCTGTGATGACGTCAGCTGCGCCTTCGCTGTCGAGGAAGTGAGTGTCCCGCGTCATCATGACGTATTGCTGAAAAGCCAGTGCTATGTCGCCAGAGATGTGGTGTTGGTAGTTCAAACAGTCAGCAGTCGGACAAACGTTACGACCTGTTGCGAAATGTCTAAAATTTATTGAAGAAGCGAATTTGAGTCAGTTTAAGGAAATTATAAAAAAAATGATGAAATTATTTGTTGAATAGAAAAGCGTTTATCCTATACACTGTATTTTCTTATATTTTGATGCAAAAATAACAAATGATTTTGTGATTCGTTGAAAATAAATAAAATGCATAGATCTATCTTTTGGCTTGGCAATATGCTTCATCAGTTAATATTCACCACTATAAGCGCTTTCCCATGGAAACATAGCCCCCTTGTAGCCCATTGATTGTGCGAGTTGTTTGGCAGCAGAGTGTTTCGTAATTCGAGTTTTCACGATTTTCTTTGCTTTATCACTATGGAGGGCAAGGACGGGGGGAAACATCCAAGTGTCCTGGTCCCAAGATACATGGCCTTTGTAATCCTTCGAAAAGGCAATAGAAAAATAATAAAAAGCATAATAGAAAAAAAGCACAGCAACTTCGACATACAACAAAATGGGAACTCAAAATAGATACGAAAGGGAAAGACAACAAAATGAGGAGACACGAAAACAAAAGGAAAGGGGACATCAGGAAATGAGGAGACACAAAAACAAAAGGGAAGGGGACATCAGGAAATGAGGAGACACCAAAACAAAAGGGAAGGGGACATCAGGAAATGAGGAAACACCAAAACAAAAGGGAAGGGGACATCAGGAAATGAGCAGACATGAAAAAAGTGAATCTGCGTTAATTCGGACATGACTGCCTACTTTTTAAGGTGATAATTTCTAAATTATTAATATTGTGCATTCTAAAAGCAAATTGTTCCGGCTTACAGGTTACCACTTCATTGAACTAAACACTTGTTCGTATACATATGTAAATATGCATCCAGTATTCTAATGAGTATTGTCAATTTAAACATCAGACAATATGCCGAAACAAAAACCGTATCTGATCATATGAAACAGTGTAGAAATGCATTCATGCTTTAATAAGCGGATTTTATGTTATTTATAAGTCGTACAGAACATCTGAGAACACACAGATTGTGTCAAAAGGATATCCATTTAGTCAAGAAGAATTCTTGATAGGTATCAGAAATGAGATTGAATGTAAAGAGGTTTCTTTACATTGTGTTTGTCGCCGTATCCTAATCCTCCTGCAGAGATGCCATAGAAAGGTCCGTAGCTCTCATACTGGGGAATCTCACTGAGTAGATAATATAACGATGCGTAGTTGAGTCTACTGAGGTCCTTGTTTCCGCCTATATCAATCCTTCCATTACGCCACATGTTTGCCCAATGGTTCACGTGAGAAGACTCCATTGTTCCATTCATAAAATAGCTTAGTCCTGTTGGAAAATCGTAATATCATGATTATCACATCACTGACACCCTTTGGTAATTTACCTGCGTAGAATCTATTTATTCTAATTGAGGACATACGTCAAGTTTTGAAGAAGCACTTCGTTTAAGGATTCTAGCATAAACGCAAGAAATCAAAATAAAACAAATGCTAAAACAACATCGATTTCGAATGAAGTAAATATTTGAATTAGTTATGTTATAAATGTTTAAATTAAATCACAAACCGGTCCCAAAAAAGTCCATGGCTATCAAGGGGTTCTGTCCAACTGATGTGAGGAAAAGATGGCGGGAGGCTTCGCTCGGCCCCACAGTGATTGACTCCGGAACAGGAGTAGATAATGCCATGACTGGCACCGTATCAGCGCCTTCCACCTCTGTCTCCTTCGTTATCTCCAGGTCAACGCTATAACAAATAGACACACACACAATTCATTGTGCTTCTTTTTCTGCTGGATTGCTTGTTTGGATATTAGTAATTTTTCATGCGAACATAGTTTTGTTCGCATGACGCCACATGTAAATAAGGATATAACAAAAGATAGCAGTACACGGTAGCATGAAAGGGAACAAATTACCAACTTACACCAACCACGTTCTGCAGTAATCATCTATTACTCAGAAGAAAATCACAAACATAATTTTCCAGTTGTAGGATTTTCTTATCTCATCTTAAGGCGATACACCTAACATATTTTCTGTGACTTTACAATGAAAACAATTGATGAGGTCATATTTTACAATTAGATCACGTCACAATATCTCTGGATATTTGCCATACGAAGCATTATTTTTCAACAAATTAATTATCTGAAGAAGTCCCAATTTTTGGGGTAAGAAGAAAATGATTAATTTAATCCATTGCGGGTGAGACGGGCACATCGTTACCACCTTCGGGGTAAGATTATTAGATGACATGACAATCTCGGTTGGAACCACATACAAAATAGCATCCCTAGTGTAAGGTTTACCAACCTCGCCTGAAAGGGTGTGAACACTTATTTCTCCCACAAGCACTATATGATTCCTCACTCCCAACTCATTTGATAAACCTCATAGGAGATTTTTTTTTCATTTTTTGGTACCCACTAGAACACCCTGGACGTTATTTAATTGGTCAATATTCTCAGTATGAGGTGAAGTAATAATACTTTGCCATGTCGTCTTTCATTGTGACGTCGTAGTTCATGGTAATTGTTATCCCGATCGGAAACAGGAATAATGTGTTCTCAAGAGAAACTTTTTTTTTTTTTTTTTACTGTTCTTCCTAAAATGATCTTGGTTAATTTGAACGTTTTCTATCTGCTGTAATTAGTGTTGCATTAAAATGATATTTTCCCCTGATCCAAGGCAAGAAGTGAGAGAGAAAGAGTCACCAATACTGAGTCATGGCTGATCAGGCAATATTACTCTCAGATGTAGAAACTCCAAATCTTCCGCATACTGTCAATGGATACATATTCCATTGGGGTTGGATCATTAATCTGAAAGTAAGAGGTGACTTAGAGCGTGAACCCTCTAAATCCCGAGTTCTCGTGTTTACTCTTTCTAACCGATACATTAAAGAGAAAAATCACTTTAGGTCAACCGTAATATCTCGTCCAACTTTGTCAAAACACGGATTCATCGTGCTTTGATAGAGTGTTAGGACTGTTCTTGGGATCTTATTGTGCCTCTTTGTTTACTCTATTTATATCGTTACCGCGGTGTATCTTTTGCACCAGTTGTTAATGACCTACAGTTCCTTGTGACAACGTTACTTTCTACGAAAAAGAACTTGCTGAACGATTGTGTTTTTACTTATTCACATTCTGGAGGTTTACAATTGTGTGTTGCACATCTTACATCACTTACCGGTAGCCATTGCTGTGGGTGGTGTTGACGGTAACATATCTACTGACTTACCCAAGGGTCTGGGACAGAATGAGATAGACAGTGCACTTTTACAACACTTACCGGTAGCCATTGCTGTGGGTGGTGTTGACGGTAACATCTCTACTGACTGGTCCGTTTGTCTGGGACAGAATGAGATAGACAGTGCACTATTACAACACTTACCGGTAGCCATTGCTGTGGGTGGTGTTGACGGTAACATCTCTACTGACTGGCCCGAGGGTCTGGGACAGAATGAAATATACAGTGCACTTTTACAACACTTACCGGTAGCCATTGCTGTGGGTGGTGTTGACGGTAACATATCTACTGACTGGTCCGTGGGTCTGGGACAGAATGAAATATACAGTGCACTATTACAACACTTACCGGTAGCCATTGCTGTGGGTGGTGTTGACGGTAACATCTCTACTGACTGGCCCGAGGGTCTGGGATAGATTGAGGTAAACAGGTTGACCACCGTCATTAATCACTGATATCTCAGTAACCAGCAGACGGTTCATCCACTGATGGGCGTACATCTTCAGTTCTACTTTCACTTTGCCTTCCTGGCTGTATTCTTCTATATACATACCTGGCAATTAAAGGTTAAATAACGTATATTCAATGTAAATTCAGCGGAATATAGATAGAATTAAATTTACATATACTTATTTCATTACTTTGTAACAATAATGACGGTCGTGTCGCTATTTTTGTTGAAGTGTATAAACACTTAGGTCATTTCACCATTTTGTAGATCTACCGAGAAAAATATACATAGTGAGTGTACTTTAGAAAATTGCTTTCATCTAAAAGAAGTGAACAGAAAAATAAAACTTTATAAAGAATGTAAGGGTCAAAATGGCAATATGTTACATAAAAAAGGGCATTTTTAACGCACGCACGCAAAATGTTCAAAGTTTTCTTAAAGTTGAAAAAAATAATTAGATCCTTGTACCATCTATAAAATTTTGTGTAAAGCCACTCTATAATCCATTGTTGTACTGTATTGTATTCATTATCTTGAGGGTCTGTGATATTGCATTATGGTACTGTAAATATTGCCCTTTTGAAGCCGTTGAAACACTCAAAGTTATAAACTTTATTTTAACGTAACAGACGATTTTTTTTGGGGGAAAAAAAGCTAATAAATTAATCCATTGTGTTACCTCTACCGACGTCTAGTGAATACTTCTGTGTGTCCACGGGGAAAGAGAATTGTGTGATGTTGATAGAAGCGGAAGACCGTAGTCTGGCCCTGTGTGTCGTGCTGTTTCGGCCATTGTAGAGTCCATCTACATACATGGTGTCGCTGTGTGTTACTGTGGCCACGTGACCGTTACCAATAGATGGCATGGTGCTAGGATCGGGTCGTCTAGACAAAAGAATAATGATATTAGTCCTTATTCGTAAATATGCTAAGTATATATAAAATGCGACAGAAAATGAATAGCATATTGTCAACACATAAGGTCAAATAGTAATTGAGATTTGATAGGGATAATAACAAAAAGAATTGATGAGACGAATGACTCCCTAACAGGTAGGACAAAAATCAGGTTCTCCAGAAAGGTAGGCGTTTCTGTAATACTAGTGACAACGGTCCTGATGTTTCTTCTCAAATGTAAGAAAGTATGTAGGTCATGAATCGACTGAGAAAAAGCAAACAATATGTCATTTTTGGTATTTAATCAGATTATGTTTACTTTCATGATCATTGATAACCTTAAAACTTCTTATGCGCAGATTGAAACATATACAGAAAATCTTACCTTGTTTGTTTATTGGTCAATAAAATACATATCTTTCCATAATAACGTGGTATTTCAAAAAAGGGTTTTGGAGTAGCAAGTCAACTCCACAAGCAGGGGCGACTGGGATGTTACAGGCGAGAAAAGGAAAATTGGCGATAGTGAATTGAAAGTGGTTACATTTGAACAGAATTTGGTGAGAGGACAATTATTGTCTAAATAGAATTGAATACAAGTACATAACGCTGAGATTGGTTTCTGTTCTAGGTTCTGGGGGACTGGGGGATAACACGATACAAATGCACATATAAAGTAGTTATGAAATACTCTTGACGACATAGCGCTCGCATCGGGTAGAATCGGCAACGGAGTAGTAATGCTAGTATAAACAATATATCTTCAGAATTTTACTAACTGAAAAAAGCACGCGGTTGAGAACATTTTAAAATCAATTTAAGCCTGATGATATCATTCATTATTTGCTTTTCGTTATTTAACTGGTAATCACTTTTGGAAAATAACAAATTATCGTAAGAAACCGAAGTTTCTCAGATCTATGACCTTTTTTTCAATATTTGGTACAAAAAAAAACCAACAACATAATCTATGGCAATAATATTAGGCCTAAGTCTGTATATCAAGAAAAATCAATGTTTAACATTGCATCGGCTTGTTATATCTGTTGCATATATGATTAATACATTTAAGCGACTTGATAACTAAACTACTGATATTAAATCTCACATGTTGCTTGACAGCACCGTTACTTCCGGGTCGAGGAATTCTGGGTAGGGTGCGGAAACCTCCCTGACGGTTTTCCTCATATCCCCGTGAATCAGATTTACCAATCTTGGAACTCTTCTGTCTCTGACAAAAGCATTGCTACAGGGTACCAATGCGAGAGTGAGACAGGCTGTAGTCCAAATGTAAATCACCTTCATAACCTGATAAATAAATATATTAAACGAGTATGAAAATAATAATAATTGGTATTTGTTAAAAACGCAAAAAAAAAAAAAGGATCTGACAAAGCATGTTCCAGTTTCGCAAACGTTCCCTAAAATGCAGCTCTATGAATAGCCAATTTGCATTTGTTATTTTCAGTATTGTAAAAATAGCAACTTAATTTCATTTCACACTATCTGTACGAACTTTTAGTTTGAAGCGATCTTACAAACACGCCAAAGGTTCAAGTGTTAGCAAAAGGCGAAAAAAATGTTAATTACAAATGTAAGAATGAAATATTAAAAAAAACCTTCAAAATGCAGCTCTATGAATAGCCAATTTGCGTTTGCTATTTTCAGCATTGTGAAAATAGCAACTAAATTTTCATTTCATAATACCTGTGCAAACTTGAAGTTTTAGGAAATCTTACAAACGGGCAATTTGATTAAGTGTTAGCAAAAGGGAAAAAAAGATCAAAGGAATTTGTTACAAATGTTATAATGAAATGTAAAAAATACTTAATGTTGTCGGTGCGTCTGCTGTCTGTTCAGGTGGCCTGTGTCACGTAGAAACTGGGACGTCGAGAGAGAAATAAAAAAAACTGTCTTACCGATAACTGATAACCCATTTGACTAAACTACGAATAGGTTACCTTGACCGTCTAGCCTTGCAATACAAATCTTCTTGAAAGGTCAAAAGGATGAACTTGTTGTGAGCTGATTTCATTTTGGTGTTAGTCAGACGTATGGTCGATGTTTCCTATTGACCTTATTATTTCAAAACAAAATATACTCTTGCATATGGTGTTTTGTAAATAATAAAAATGTATATAGATAATATTTTATTGGCGGTAAGATTTCTATCTTTAAGTTTTTTTCACATTAGCATTTTTTTTTTAACTTTCAACATTCGAAACATCACTTTTCAAATCGAATAGTCTAAATTGTTAAATTATTTTTTATTCTGTATGTAATCATTGTTATGTTCCTAATATATATAGCGGTATGTCCTGCAATATTTTGGATATTAAAACTAGTTATATCCCTGACGTTTTTTTAATTTGTCCTAGCAAAAAAAAAATCACAACATTACTTGCGGTAGGTGGACCGGAGAAAACCAAAATAATAATATAATCTTGGTTTATTGATATTTCACGAGTGGGGTGAATGCTTTAATATTTTTCACGAGTGCTACGCACGTGTCGATGGTAATTATTGTCAGATATGACCAAAGCGAAGTGTTTGTGAGGACTTACTCCGTTAATAATATTCATTATTCATTAAAAAAAGAAATGTTTCACTTGTCCTGTTTACCTTTACAGCTGCGGTGTTTGTGAATTGAAGTCTTCCAGCCATCTTTTGGATAAGACATGTATTATGTAGAGATATGTGTTCGAGATATGCAGAAACTACAGAAGTGGAAGTAATTGAGTATTGGAAAGCAATATATATCCTTGAATACTCCAAGATTTAATAGGATGCCAGTCGTGACGTTTTCCTATTTATAAAAACTCTTTGGATACGATTTGATAAGTAATATGTAAACCATTCGCTTTTTGTCAATGCAAAACCTACATAATTTTAAAATTAGACCATGATGCCAGCTTTTACCGAAAAATCTTCTCACGTGCCAAATATACTATACGACACACATTGACTTTATCTAATACTGCGGATATATCGCTAAGAATCGAATGAGTTAATTAAAAGTTATTTCTGCAATTTTAAAACCATGTTGATTTTAGCGATAGGAGAGAGTTGAATGTGCTTAAGGTAAAAACGCCCTTGTAAAACGCGTCGTCCCATATGCTGAACAAGTATAGATTACAATAAAATAGGTCTATAATTTGACCTGCACAATTTCTCAATCTTGTATATATCATAACAAAGAGTGAATGTCCATGTGATTGTCCATATGGTTTAGGTGGGAATAGAACCTGAAAAGGTAGAAAGCTGCTTGTTTTGTAATCGGTTGTTAGATCTTTTTTATTCTTTATATACACTGTATTTTTCCTGATGAATCTCTAAAGACTTTAAAGTACTACGGAAGCACTTAGAAACTTTTTAGTCATTTCTTTGGATGTTTTTTGTATATATTTTATGTATATCCAGGCGTAACATTAGTCTGTTTCCATATTTGGAGAAACGTCCCAAAGGAGAGGGGCATTCTACTTGTTTTACTCTAACGATCACTGATAAATGTACTGGCTCTTTCAAAAGTCGTGCTCTGACTTCGTTAACACGGACAGCATAGGAACAGTAATGTAAAAATAATGGTTCTTACCTTATAAAGAGAAATGTCAATGTCAGCTAAACCCCTGCCACAGACGCTTTCATATAATGCATTGAAGAACGTTAGGATTGACAGCAGAATGTCAAAAGCAAAAATAATCTTAAAATACTTGGGGTGTAAAGTGAATTTAATTATTGTGAATTTGTCTATGTTTAGAAAGTGATTTTGCGGTTTGCTTGCTTTGGAATTTCTTTTGAATGTATCATTTCAAACGGATAATATTCCTTATTTCAAATGCCATCAAAGGCCATTCCTCATGACAGTGATAAACTTATTCGGGATAATAACTGATGATTTTAATGGCATTCTGTATGTACTTATCAGGGGGGTCATTCATGAATATGACTATAATTGACATTCAATTTTTCGCTGAAGGTCAGCACAGCCATTTTCAACTAAATCACCTCTTTCTTTGACATTGTCTGTGTAAGTGATAACGAACGTTTCGCCTAATATGTAGGAGGAAGTACTATATCACTGTTTATTTAGTGTGGTCTTCGTTTGCACAATGGCATTGGTTTGAGAGACAGATAAAGTTTTCGTTTTTAATTTGTTTGTTTGTTTGTTTGTGTTTAGCGTCCTATTAACAGCTATGGTCATTTAAGGACGAGCCAGGTTTTGGTGGTGGAGGAAAGCCGGAGTTCCCGGAGAAAAACCACCGACCGACGGCCAGTACTTGGCGACTGTCTCACGTATAGGTCTCGAACTCGCGATCCAGTAGTGGAGGGTTATATTATTAGTGGTAGCATTGGTGTCAGACGCCTTAACCACTTGGGCACCGCGGCCCCCAAATTTCATTTTAGACAGGGAAATTAATATTTAGGCCAATGTCGCAACAGTAGATTATACCCATTTGTATTTCCACTTTTTTGGCCCCTGGTATCACCGAATTGTCCGAGAAGGATGAAGCAGTTTGGCATACTGTATCTATTTAGATTTTTTTAGATGCAATCGCATGTGTCTCTTGTTCATCTTTAGGGGGGTGTCCTGAAGCCCCAAAAAACCCTCTGGATCCGCCACTGGACAACAAATATTAACAACAATGTTAACGCAATGTTTTTTATCAACCAATAACAATCACACAGTTTTTTTGATAATATTATTTTCTTAAAAATATCATCGACTACAACATACAGTATAATCTGTCTAAATGGCACACACTCGTAACTGGAGACAATTCGGGTTACAAAGGCTTTCAGATTAAACAGGTAACATGTTCACACGTGTATCATGGGGCAAATTGGATGCCCGATATATACTGGCTTCCTTATCATAGAGATTCAGGTTTCAATACTTTTGACAATTTAATGATAAAAACAATTAGCTGATTTATAATCTTACTCTTCAACCCAGTAAAAAAACACAATAAAACAAAAAACAAACAAAAAACAAAAAAAGACTGATAAAACCAGAAAAGCTCATCCAGTTTTTAAAACTACACATACAAGGACTATAAAAGACGGTAAAAAAACAATTAGCTGATCTATAATCTTATTCTTCAACTCAGTAAAAAAATAAAAAAATAAAAAAAAGACTGATAAAACCAGAAAAGCTCATCTAGTTTTTAAAACTACACATACAAAGACTATAAAAGACCTGTATTACTGTTCCACTTTTCATTGCTTTACATGAAGAACTTTGCAACTTATACATGTAGCTAAACTTATATTAAGGCTAAGTTAACTCATTCACCCCTACATATATAAACTAGACTTGCCAAGACTTGGATTTGGTAAGGTTCAAATGTGACCTTAGGGGTGAATGGGTTAACGAAAATGTTCTACATTATCAACCAGTTAAAGGCATGGCATGCGCACTATACATATGATTCAAAATCCACTCCCGACCTTAACATCTGGTCACAACCCTGTCTCTCCCAGGTTTCAGTGTCCTACTCTTTATGACCTTGGGAGAGGTTGGGTCTAGAAGGACAAAACAGCTGTATGATGTAGCTTAATTCATTTTATTTAGCAAACTGTGCCTATTACTTGGTACTTCATTTCAAAGGTACAATCACCTGTATGTGGTGTTTTTGGCCCTAAATGACCACAGCCGTCGATGGGCCGTTAAACATAAACAAACAAATGTATGTGTTTTACAAGGTTGTAGGTCCTGCTGGTGGATTTCTAGTCCCCAATTTTAACTGTAACTTTAATGGCCACAATTAACTCTTTTGAGTAGTGGCATGGTTCATAATATATATATATATATACTTTAAAGATTATTAATTACAATTATCCAGTACTCCTCTGAATTTTTAAACTCGTAAATTATGGGGTTTTAACGCACCTGCCCCTCTGTTTCAACACCAGTTCAGACATATTTGGATTCACAGATTTTTGGCCTTGGGGTCTTTTTCAAAGATAAACTTAAAGACTTTCACTGGTATTTTGCTTCAGAGGTGATAAATATGCATTACATCAAATAGTTTGTCATCCCATGACGTTAGATTTGAACACATATCCTGTATACGACATCTGTCTATAACTACTATGCTCGACCTTATTGAAGGTAAATAACACATTCATGAATCTAAAGTTTTTTTCAAAACCAATAGAAAATCCTGGTAAAATTATAAGGTTTCAATCAACCATGTCATGATATTATTGTTTTTAATGTGTTTATCAAACACACACTTAAAAGCAGGTCTGTTATACATGCATGCAGATGAAAAGAGATATTATAAAGCATTGTACCAAAAAGAGTGTCATTGAATTTGACGAGGGATGCTATAACGTAGGCCCCTACAGGTTCAGGGAAGTATTTGGCCCGCTGTATCCCACTACATGTTGTAAAAGATAACTAATGTGGTGGCTCTGCAGAGTTTCCTTCCGTGCCTTCTGCTGAGGGGACAGTGAAGAAACCACAATTGATCTGCCGCCCCCATTGCAACATTCGGTATCTTAATATTTCCTCCCTACTTCCAGATTTTCGTTTCCTAGTGCCTTGCTCGGCAATACCTTACCTTTGGCATTAAGGTTGAGCATTTGCCCAAGTGGGGTAGGCAGTGGGCTCTGTCCCCAGGCCGGAACATACAAAAGTCCTTAAAAATGGTAGTAGTTGTTTCTTGTTTAACGATCAGTACTGAATTTTTAAGCAACAACTGGTTAATCCGTTGTCAGTGTAATGTGACTGGGTGGAATGATGTGCTGGGTGCCTTCAGCATGGTTTTTCGGTGAGAAAGCACTCTGAAATTAGCATCAGATCTGCGCCATCGCAAGGAGGCAATTACAATAACATATTTTGCCTCCAGCATACAAACACACAAGCACGCATACATTTCACACATGGAGACACGTCCTTAAATGACATTAGCTGTTAATAGGGCATTAAACAAAATAAAACCAAACCAAACCAATCTACAATTTACTTAATAAACATTAGGCAAGACAGGTTAGTGGGCTGGATTAATACAATATTCCAAAAAGGAAAAACATCAAAATCATTATTAATGATCCTTTTAGGAACCACATCTTAATAAATAACAATTCTGAAATACATTATGCATCACAAATGGACTGACGTTTATAAATGACTTTCTCGGATGAAAATGTAGTAAAAAATGGATATTTTATATGATATTAAAACAACAATTTAGAATGCCTATCATTAAGGTTTGAAAAATCACAGTCATGTCAGTCGTATCCTTTCTTTCAAAACTGAAATCATAAATGTTATGGCTAAAGATACAGGCCAGAATTTCCTGTCAAGAAGCACGTGCCTACAATGCAAATGAGTCTGCTATTCCAATTTTGCATTGTAATAAATAAATAAGCAAATAAATAGACATTTTGATAACAGCCATGATGATTTTTTTTCCCCAGCAGAGCCGTTTAAGATCATTTTAAGATTTTTTTCATGTCATTCAACTTATACAAAATAGACAGATTGCTGGGTATTAATCCTGAAATGAAACAAGAGGCCCATGGGCCTTAACGGTCACCTGAGTCCTACATTATTTATTTTTGTTGTCGAAATATGTTGTGTAGATAATGATGTCAATCATTCCTATCAATTTGAGTAAAAAATAGTTAGGTACAACGTTAAGTTAAGTTTGTCAGGACCATGAGTTGATCATTCCTAGACAGACTTTCAGTTCAATCGGCCTATAAAAACTTGATTGTAACTTTAAAATAGGTGTTTTTTTCAAAATGGCGGCCGTTGTGGCCATATTGGACTTATCAGCCATATTGGATTTTTGATCGACCCGAAAAAATAACAACACTTTTCAAAATGGCGGCCGTGGTGGCCATATTGGACTTTTGATCGGCCCGAAAAAGGAAAAAAAAACTTTGCCAGGACCATGAGTTGATCATTCCTACCAAGTTCAGTTCAATCAGCCCAGTAGAACTTGATTAAGAGTTCGAAATAGTTTTTCAAAATGGCAGCTGTAGCGGCCATATTGGATTTCTAATCAACCCGAAAAATAATAACACTTTGTCAGGACCATGATTCGATCATTCCTACAAAGTTTAAGTTAAATTGGCCCAATAGAACTTGACTTTAAGTTTGAAATATTTTTTTTCAAAATGGCAGCCGTGTTGGCCATATTGGATTTCTGATCGACCCGAAAAAATAACAACACTTGGTCAGAGAAATGTCAGTAACATTCCCATGAAGTATCAATGAAATCCCTTAGACAGTATTTCAGCTTAAGTTGAAAATGTAAAATGTAAACGGATGACAGACGACGCACAATAAATAGTCACCTGAGATTTAGCTCAAGTTTTCTCAGGACTTGGATCAATAACTCGGCAAACAACAGGTAATTTTTCAAACAGAAATGAGATACTTAAGTGCATATTTATGATACAATTCTGGTAGGTCAAATTGGTAAGGTGGTCTTAGAACTTTCCGGCATTAAAACAAGCAAAAATAGTTATTCTCAAAAAAATATATAAATATATAAATGTATAATAATATCAAACAAGTAGCTATCCTGAAAGTCGGGCACAGAATACATGTATATTGCTGATCACTGTATTTTTCAGGACTTGATCAATAACTCAGCCAACAAAAGGTAATTTTTCAAGTATTCTGGCAGCTTGAGGGCAAGCACAAGTTCCTTGATCTTGAGTGGATTACCATACCTCCTGAAATAGTTACGACAGATAGAAATGAGGCGAGGCGGTTGACTAGCCTGCTTCGTTAGCATTGTCACAATGTTTTTATGTCGTTGTAACTCTGAATAGTCACCTCTCAGGAGCCATTGTTCTCTGTATATGTTGTATCCGGCAGAGAGGAGAAGGTACACAATATCTGTACACCCATGGTGGACAGCCACGTACAGAGTGGACCTTGGGGAATTGAAGAGTGGCACAACTTCGACAGTGTTTGAATGATGGTCGGTGCCTATGCAGTTCACCTCCATTGTCACATTCATTCCAAGCAGTATTTTTACTATCTCCGTGTGTTTCCCATAAACGGCATTCCATAGTGGCGAGACATTGTAATTATTTCTAACGTCAGGATCTGCTCCGTGTTCCAGAAGCAATCGTACGGTGTCCGTCATGCCATTGTATGTAGCAAAGTGCAAGGCTGTGTCATTGTCTTTATCTTGATTGTTCACATTACAACCCATTGGCAGCAGCATCTCCACTGCCTGTTGGTGGCCTCCGTGACACGCTAGTCCCAGGGGAGTGTTTTTGTCGGATGTCATCCTGTCATGCTCTACCCCTTCAGCCTCTAGCAGAACCTTAACAATGGCTGTGTGGCCATTCCACACTGCCATGTGCAATCCATTGTACCCCTGATCTGAAGGTATATTCACGTCTGCTCCACCTTTGGCAAGAGCTTCCACCAAAGCCGTTTCCCCCAGGTGGTTGGCAGCCATTGCTACGGCAGTCATTTCTTCACCGGTCTCTCTAACATTGGGATCAATGTTAGCTTCCAACAAGGCTTTCACTGCTTCAACATTACCTGTAAAGATATTGTAATTTACAAATCTTGAAATTCAAAACCTGACGATAATTTTATCATCACACAACTTCAGTACAATGTACTACAGAAAAATAGATGATTCTTTTTTAATTACCCCAATGACCAAGTTACGCCACTACAGAAATTTAATGTAAAATTTTGATATTTT
This sequence comes from Mizuhopecten yessoensis, assembly GCF_002113885.1. Lineage (NCBI taxonomy): Eukaryota > Metazoa > Mollusca > Bivalvia > Pectinida > Pectinidae > Mizuhopecten > Mizuhopecten yessoensis. The sequence continues at coordinate 1,762,041 of NW_018408922.1, forward strand.
AACAGTGATTATATTTTCGTGATTCAACCTCGCAACAAGAGGTCCAGGGGCCTTAATAGATTCAGACCCAGCGAGCCAAAAATTCAACATGTTTAAGTTAAATGAAAGTAAATTTAACACATTTTGTCAGAGGTGATAGCTCAATATGTATTTAAATGTATATATAAGAAAAGCTCTGGCAAATCTTAGCCTTTGGAGTTATCGAGAAGTTTTTTTCAATGTTGCAGTCCACAGGCTCTTGTTTACATTACAAAAGTTGGTTTATTCCTGAAAATACCGGGGAGGTTCCACACGAAATACTGATTAAGGATAATTTCCTAGTAGTCACATTTTAAGGTACAGACTGTATAGCCCTAATTTGCAAAATGCAAAACCACATCTATTTTGGGCCTAACTTATAGATCACGTTTTTGTAAAACTTACTTTGTCAAAGATGTTTTTTCAATTAATTTCTAATAATAAAAATAAATCATCAAATGCATTTTCTTTACTTCTCTTCACCTGTTTTTACTTTTATTTCTTATACAAAGAGGACCTATAAACCCAGCACCAGGAGATTCAACCTGTATTACATTTCATGACCGCCCAGTGTTGGTAAACTTGAGAATATGACATGAATGGTTGACTTTCACTACTTTTTACTTACGAACATATACAGCTAAGTGCAGAGCTGACTCATTGCGCTCATTGGTGTAGTTCACATTCACGCCCTTTTCGATGAGTTTAGTAACATAGTCCAACTCTTTAGAAACGGCTATCATGAGTAGACTGCTTTCACCCGATCCCGTTGTGCTGTTGACGTCTGCTCCAGCATCTATCAGCATGTCGAATATCTCTTTACATTGCCAATCTAATGACAAAGTGGCAGGGCTCTCCCCTCGTACGTTCTTCATATTAAGGTCAACGCCAGGAAATCGCAATATTCTTTCAACCAGTTTGACCTTTTCCTGCTGCACGGCACGCATCAGGATTGTTAATTGTTCTGTGGTACAAGCAGCGTTAATATCTATATCCTGTGTGAGGAGGAAATCCGTAGCTTCTTCGTTTCTCAGGGTCACAGCAATAAAAATAGGCGAAAGATTCATTAATGATGTCTGCTGTTTGAACAAGTCGGCATGGGATGCAAGCAGTCGCAACAGTTCCACGTTGTTTGCCGAGGCAGCAACGTGGACAAATGTTAATTTGACAATCCCGACTTTGTGAAGGCCAGGACCTTCTCTGCCACATTTACACTCGCCACGACGTATCATCTCCGATATTTTGTCAATCATTGGTTTTGATTGGTGAGGTTCTTGTATAAAATGATGTTCAAATTCTCGTCCACATCGACACATTGAACCAATGTCTGAAAAAAACATTTTAAAAAAACACAGTTTTGATAAGGTTTAACTGCATCTGTCAGAAATCCACAACCCCTGTAATATTTTTAACCGAGTGATTCATGACAACTGGGAAACTTTCAGAAAAAAATTAAGTAGGTAGGCAAATTTGTTGACAATTATACTACAATGGCTACATGATAGCAACCACCACTTGTAGTGTACTTCCACTTGTGAACTAAAAGGGTAAGTGACTGAACTTCAGGGTATGATATAGGAGTTATAAGAAATACATAGTGGGGCTAACTGTTGTGTGATTAAATGCAGATGTTCTGAAATGACTTAACTCCCTTGTTTTTTGTTCTTTTCTAAATGTTTCCTTTTAGAACCGAGAACTTTATACACACCAATTACTTTCACAATACAACTATATTTCATGATTGATAAAATCTCATATTTTACATTCTTTTTTTCTCTGATACAATCTTTAATTTTTGTGCTGTGCATGTACATGTACAGGAAAGCCTTGAAATAATGCCCCTCATTTAATTAGCCCTCATATACCACAAACACATTTCAAGGTCCTTCTTATCCCTGTCTTAAGAATTCCTTTATAATATTGCCTTCTCTTTATCTCCAAAACCCCTTTATAATGCCAAAATTTCTCTGGACAAATTATGGCAGTATAACAAAGTTTTACTGTATGTAAATGTTCAACATATTTCAATTTTCCCTTTTGTCCTCTTCTTAAGAATTCCTTTATATATTTCCTTCACTTTATCGCCAAACCCCTTTATAATGCCAAAATTTGTCTGGACAAATGATGGCAGCATAACAAGGATTTTCTATATGTAAATGTGCTCTGATTCGGTATACCGCTAATTGTGACATAAACAAAGAACAAACCTGTTGCTATAACTTAACCCTTTCACCCCTATGCAACTTTAGTAGAACCTCCAATACACTGATCTTGATGAGTCCATTATGATCTACAGTGGTGAAAGGGTTAAGATGAAAGTTCAATTTATCATTATGTACTGGCGATAAATGTATTCATATAACATTTCAGCTAAATACATTCATCCATATCAATTCCAAGAGAGAAACTTTACTCCATTTTTCACTGAGCAGGAATAATATATCTGAACATTGTGTTTGAAAAAATATCAAGAATGTACTGTAACTTACTGATTTCAATTTCTTTTTCAATGACCTCTTCATATTTCTGCACAAGTTCCATACAGTTAGCATCTTTGTTCATAATACTTTCATACAACTCCGACTGGTACCTCTTGATTTCTACAGAGAGAAAACAAATATTCTTTATCAAACAAATTCAAGTTTCACCTGACACATATGGTTCTGCAGACAAAATTATTAACATTGCATGTTACGTTCATGAACCAACCAAATTGAATGCTAGACATGTCACATGATTAGATTATTCCCTCATTTTTTTGGTCAATTTAATGCTTTGAAGTCCACTTAAAAAACACAGTGTATAGAGCTCTGCAAGCTGTCGTGATTGTCAGAGTGCTGTTCTACAAGAATTTTATTTTCATTGATGATACATGCAAAAAGAACTGTTACAACAATTAAATGAGTGACAGCAAATTTTCAAGAAAGTAAATAATCTAATTCTGTGCTACAGCCTACCGATATGACCAGAAGAAGCAATTCAAAACTCTGGTATGGCCGACAAGTTCATAATAATTTATTATCATTAACTCATTCACCCCTGACATTTCATAATGAACTATTCCAACCATTGAATTGGAAGAGTTCAAATGTGTCTTCAGGGGTGAATGAGTTAATAATCATGCATCTAGGAACATTTAGTTCTATATATATATTGCAACACAGGTTTAAAGTATATTCGTCTATAGGTAGTCAAAAGTGATCCTCGATACTCCAGGGGTTACGCTCACTTTCGTTCTCTGCACCCCTGGAGTATGTCATAGCAAAAGATTGGTCTCAGGTAAGAAAACCTGACCAATCGCTAGGCTGATACCTGTCTTTTTGAAGATTACAGTGGAGCGACAACCAACTTCAAATTAAGCCGGTCAATTTTTACTCAAAGCCAGTCAATTTTTACCGTTACGAGACTGTGAGATTCTTTTGATTAACAACAAAGGATAGAACTAGTCTTCTTGTCTCATCAACAAGGTGACGCACACTGACCTTTCAAGTTTGCTGCACTTGTATGACAATATATACTCCAGGGGTGTTGAGAGTGTATGTGAGCTTTAATAACCTCTGGAGTATTGAGGATGCATAGATGTTCGAGTATAACAATGTTCATTGACCAGGAAGTCAGTGACCTTTTATAACATGTTGTGACCTCAGCTCTCTTTCACATTTACCTATCACATTCATCTTTTTCTTTTCTGAAGCCATTGTTGATGTCCTTTTTGGCAGTAATATTATGTCACTTGTAAGTTCAGATCGAGACCTGTAAAGAAGAAAACATTTGGGTTATGATTACTTTTTTCTTGATATCAATATGTGGGTTAGACAATTTCATTTCCAAGATACTATGGAAGAAAAAATTCTATGTAACTTGATATGTGGACGAGACCATTTCGTTTTAAGGATCCCTGTCCTACTGATCTGTGTTTTTCGACAGTAACCTGTCTGTATATAACTGTACCGAAAGTTGATATAAACCCCTAAAACGTGTAAAATTACTCCGAACACCTTGGTTTACGTACAAATACATCTGTAACAAATGCTCAGGCCCCTGTGGTAAACAGGTAAAAGAAAGAAAATATGTAACCACTATTACCACCAAGATAAAAGAAGTAAGAACATCGAGAATGAATGACCCAGGTGACCGCTTGAGATCTTGACAATAATAATGAAACTTACGTGCTTTGTTATCAGTTGCACGTTCTACCGGAACAGGAGCTGTTGCTAGTGTTGGTTTTCATTTTCCTTATTTGTCACCGACATGCTCTACTGCTCTACGGAGCAATCAAATCATTGCAAGCGATATACGATGCAACATATGCATATTAACCTAGGTTGATAAGTAATACAGTGTCACTTCGTTATTATCTATTTGATGCAATGACCATTTGCACCCACCAAGACTCTACATATATCCACTAGGCCTAACTAACAGTGTCTGTACTGATTGAAGTGACAGTTCGACATTGGAGAAGGTGGTCAAGGTAGATAACTCTGGTAAAACAAAACTTGCGTCTGATAGTGATAGAATTTGTTGTATATTGTTGTTATTTTTCAGGATAATAAACTTAAAAAAGATGCATGGTTTCAAAAAAAAATAATCTTTTTTGTTTGTTCTTGTATTACCTTGTCTAAAAAGTGTACAAAACACTTTTTTGTTCACAACTCTGTACTACCGAAACGAAACCGAAAGTAGAATGTCAATTGACTCAAATTAGACAGGTTAATGTGACGAACATGTTGTGACCCACTGAGTGTCATATTAGACAGGTGAATGAGACCAGTATGATATGTCAAACAGCTGGTCGTCAAAGTAGACAGGCAAATCTGACGAATGTTTTGTGACCCAAATGGTGTCAGATTAGACAGATTAATCTATTCAATATGTTATAACCCTTTGGGTGTCAGATTTATCTATTCTGACCAGTATGTTATATCCTAATTGGTGTCGGTTTAGACAGGTAAATCTTTTCTGAAAATTATGTTGTATCCCTCTGGGTGTCAGATTCGAAAGAATCATCTATTCTAGCCAATATTTTGTATCCCTCTTAGTGTCTTATTTGACAGGTAAATCTATTCTGACCAATATGTTGTATCCCTGTTAGTGTCGGATAAGACAGGTAAATCTTTTTTGACAAATATGTTGTATCTCTCTAAGTGTCAGATTATACAGGTTTATATATTCTGACCAATATGTTGTATCCCTTTAGGTGTCAGATTATACAAGTTTATCTATTTTGACCAATGTTTTATCCCTCTAGGTGTCAGATAAGACCGGTTAATATATTCTGGCCAATATGTTGTATCCCTCTTTGTGTCAGATTAGACAGGTTAATATATTCCGGTTGATGTTGTATCCCTATGGGTGTCAGATTATACAGGTTAATCTATTCTGGCAAATATGTTGTATCCCTTTATGTGTCAGATTATACAGGTTTATCTATTCTGACCAATATGTTGCATCCCTTTGGGTGCCAGATTATACAGGTTTATCTATTCTGGCCAATATGTTTTATCCCTTTATGTGTCAGATTAGACAGGTTAATACATTCCGGTTAATATGTTGTATCCCCCTTTAGGTGTCAGATTAGACAGGTTGATATATTACGGCCAATATATTGTATCCCTCTGGGTGTCAGATTATACAGGTTTATCTATTGTGACCAATATGTTGCATCCCTTTGGGTGCCAGATTAGAAGTTAATCTTTACTGACCAATGTTTTATCCAACTTGGTTTCGGGCTATACAGGTTTATCTATTCTGACCAATATGTTTTATCCTACTTGGGTGTCAGACAAGACAGGTTAATATATTCTAGCTCATATGTTGTATCCCACTGGGTATCAGATTAGACAAATTAATATATTCTGACCAATATGTTGTATTCCTGTTAGTGTCAGATAAGACAGGTTTATCTATTCTGACAAATATATATGTTGCATCTCTCTGGGTGCCAGCTAGATTAGACGAATAAATCTTACCAATATGTTGTGTCCAGCAAAGTGTCAAATTAAACAGGTCGCATTACATTATATATTCAAAATAAGTATTCCATAATAGTTTGCCATTACCTACTGCCATGCCAAATTTCATGGTGCAATGTATTATGAAAAACACCTCTATCCCAGCATTCCTCTGTCACTGCCCTATAGCACAATGTATGATGACATAAGGTCATAATGTATTAAATGTGTTACAAATTCTGATTTTTTTTCCCCTTGCGAACTAGACGAAGTGTGCAGTGAAATCTATTGAGTACTGAAGAAAAGTAGTACTTTACAATTTCTTTTCACATGAAGGGGCATAACTCTGCAAATCAACATCCTCTTAATAGCCGTGGCCATATGATGACAGATTCTCAAGTGAATATCTGACCTTTCACACTGGTATCAACATAGAGTACACAATTTCTTTGATATCTGTTCTGTACTCTAGCAGGAGTTATACATTCTGTGTCTACCATCGGTGTCAACCTCGAGCTCCGAGACCTCTGATAAGGGAGATCTCCCTCATTCCACATTTCCAATAAGGGAGAAAGTGCGTACATCGCAACTGAAACTGCTGTGCTCAATTTATCTTTCCGTCATCTCATATGATCATTACACACGCCCTGCAGTAACTAGGAGATAATTTGACCACAGGATGTAGATTTTGAGTAAGTGTTAGTTTGGACTTGAATGAGAGAGTTTCGAGGGAGTTTGGTAAATTTTGGTCAAAATGAGGGAGTCTTCCTCCTAATGAGGGAGAGTTGACAGCTATGGTCTACAGACAGACAGACAAATGGACACCGTAATTCTAATGTACCCCCATATGGACAGTTAGGAGGGGGGGATACACACTATATTGGATCGAACAACAGCAAAATCAGAAACAAGTTTGTCCTTTGCAACTTTAATATTTCGTACATTAATTAAAATAATCCTGGTTTCTCACTCTGTGATATAGCAGGCATTCATAAGATATCAGAAATATCCTCTATATGTCTGTAATATGCAGTTGCCAAATAAATAATGATAGAAACTTATCTGATAAATTTCCGTACATAATACATAATAAAATAATCTACATCTGTAAAAATGATGTAGTGTTCAAAACATTCAATTCCACGAAGCAAACTCAACAACAATACTTAATCTATAAAGTAAGTGTTGCAAAAATAGGCATAACAAGAGCGGTTGAAGAACAACATAGCTCATCTACCATATTTAAAGAATATTTTAACCATTTTGAAGTCACAAACAGGCTTAAATTTTGTTTAACTCTTTTTTTCCCTGTATTAACAGCACTGCATCTATGTTTGGATCCCCGAGAACCTTGAAACAAAATGTCAGAATCCCAGCACAAATAGTGAAGGTTGAGTAACTGTAGGTGTCAACACTTACACCATAACTTTAACTCTGGACTTTGACATATGGTTTTAAGTCGGGCCAAAACAGACAAAAATAGTTTCAAGAATTTATTTTGATAACCTAGCAATCCAATGCCATATTGCGGATGAGACTCAAAAATCGCCCGTAATTTTTCCAATAGGTGAGCTATTATATTTGCAACAGAACTTTTCAATTATAAATATTATTTGCTTTGACATATACATCTGTATGAGGCCCCTTTCACATATTCGAGAATAAATCCTAGAGGACCTGCAAATGTGTATGCAGGCCTTTCAAGGCTGGCCTGAAAGCAGCACCAGATTACCAGGTCCCACCTTATTACATAAACGAACAACCCTGGTTCAACCGGTTCAACCATTTGGATCGTGATAAAAGAATGCGGCCAAATTGAAGATTCCACTTCTCTCAAGGAGTTTGAAATGAGTTTGTATGAGATTTTACAGGCTGTTTCACTGTTAAGTACTATACATTTATATGTACATAGTAAACATACACTTCATACCACAAAATTCCTAGTCTGTAACACCTGGTAAATTCCCAAATATAATCAGTCAAAACTCTGTGTCCTACACCCTTTACACCATTATCCATATCTTCCACATGAGGTGTGAGGTCTGGATAGTTCGACAACATTTAAACTCTGGCATTGGGTGGTCGGGTGGCGCAGTGGATAGCGTACTTGCCTTTCACCAAGGCAACCAGGGTTCGATTCCCCAATCGGACGTAAAAAGGTATGGGGTCACCTGCCAGACTACTTGGGTTTTCTCCGGGTACTCCGGTTTCCTCCCACACTAAGAGTAAGACCCCTTGCATGCTAACACCCAGGACAACAAGAGTGATTAATACAAGTTGAAATAACTTGTTTCATAACAATGCCGTTAATAACTAGTGTTGGGACTCATCCAGATCAATGCATGGTTGAGTTTATTAAAGTTACATAGGAGTGAAAGGGTTAAACTAGACAACTGTATATTTTCTCTGTGGGACTAGTATGATAAGCAAAACCTCATGATACATATGGCATACATTTCAAAGCATTTGTCTGAAAACTGTGGGACAAGTTGCACTCACAAACAAGAGGCCCAATGGGCCTGCATCACTTACCTGGTATAAATCTCACACTTGTAACCTTAAAAGTGATCTAAAATAAAGCTACAGACAAAATATCAGTATTTATGATTAAAATTCATTTAAAAGTGCCTGTTATTTTTTTTTTAAACATTTACACCTCTGATTGAAAGTCGAACAAAGTCATTATGTTGAACAAATTGTATAGCCTTTCATCTCGGGATGCAACTTGCAAAGTATCAACATCCTGGGACCCATGGTTATTCAGAAGAGGTCGTTTAAAGATTTTAAACAAATTTGACCCCTGTGACCTTGAGTATGAGTCAAAGTCATTCACTTTAACAAACATAGTAGTCCTTGATCCCAGCATGCTACTGACTAAATATCAACATCCTGAGCCTTTTGGTTATTCAGAACAAGTTCTTTAAATATTTTGAACATATACGCTCCTTGTGACCTTGAATATGATTCAAGGTCATACATTTAAACAAACTTGGTAGCCCTTGATCCAAGTATGCTACTGACTAAATATCATCACCCTGGACATTTTGGTTATTCAGAAGAAGTTGTTTGAAGTTTTTAACAAATTTGACCCCTGTGACCTTGAATATGGGTGAAGGTCATTCATTTGAACAAACTTGGTAGCCCTTGATCCAAGTATGCTACTGACTAAATATCATCACCCTGGACATTTTGGTTATTCAGAAGAAGTTGTTTGAAGTTTTTAACAAATTTGACCCCTGTGACCTTGAATATGGGTGAAGGTCATTCATTTGAACAAACTTGGTAGCCCTTGATCCAAGTATGCTACTGACTAAATATCATCACCCTGGACATTTTGGTTATTCAGAAGAAGTTGTTTAATGTTTTTAACATAATTGACCCATGTGACCTTGAATATAGGTGAAGGTCATTCATTTGAACAAACTTGATAGCCCTTTACCCCAGCATGCTACTGGCCAAAAATCATCACCTTGGGCATTTTTGTTATTCAGAAGATGTTGTTTAAAGTTTTTAACATATTTGACCCCTGTGAACTTGAATATAGGTAAAGGTCATTTATTTGAACAAACTTTGTAGTCCTTTTTCTCAGCATGCTACTGGCCAAATATCATCACCCTCGGCATTTTGGTTATTCATCAGAAGTTGTTTAAAGGTTTTTTAAGACAATTGACCCCTGAGACCTTGAATATAATTGAAGGTCATTCATTTGAACAAAATTATTAGCCCTTCACCCAAGCATGCTACTGGCCAAATATCGTCTCCCTGGGCAGTTTGATTATCGATAAGATGTTTAAAGTTTTTAACATATTTGACCCCTGTGACCTTGAAAATGGGTGAAGGTCATTCATTTTCACAAACTTTGTAGCCCTTCATCCCAGTTTGCTTCTGGCCAAATACCATCACCCTAGGCCTTTCGGTTATTAAGAAGAAGTCGTTTAAAGTAATATATTGATGCAAAAGAAAACTAATTTGAGCTAGGAAGGGGCCATTACTCTTGTAAAAACTGATGCAGGATCCCAATTTTATGATCTATAAAGCTTCATGTGATACCAACAACATACACAACAGTTCAAAACATTTGATTGAAGGCTGTGGGATAAGTTGCACATACAAGACAGTTTTAACGGACAGACGGACGGACTGACAGATGGACCGACAGAATGATATGCTCCACTCTGCAGGTGTATTAAAAGTTGTCGAAAAGAAATGAAAAGGAGTCTATTAATATTAACAAGAGGCCCAATGGGCCTGCATCGCTCACCTGGTATTAATCTCACACTTGTAATCTTAAAAGTGGACTAAAATACAGTTACAGGCAAAATATCATTGTTTCATTCATAAGAACCTATTAAAAGATTTAAACATATGACACCTGTGACCTTGAATGTCGAATGAGGACATTATAATATTAGGTTGAACAGAGTTTATAGTCTTCCAACCCAGCATGCTTCTGGAAAAATATCATTACCCTGGACATTTTGGTTATACAGAACAAATCATTTTAAGAATTAAACATATATTGACCACTGTGACCTTGAATATGGGCGAAGGTCATTCACTTGGTAGTCCTTCATCCCAGCATGTTAATGGCCAAATATCATCACCCTTGGCCTTTTGCTTATTAAGAAGAAGGCATTCAATGGTTTTAAACATATTTGACCCCTGTGACCTTAAAATATATATGTCAAGGTCATTCATTTGAACTTGGTAGTCCTTCATCTCAGCATGTTACTGGCATTATCCTAGGCCTCTTGGTTATTCAGAAGAAGTTGTTTAAAGGTTAAGAATATATTTGACCCTGTGACCTTGAAAAAAGATGAAGGTCATTCATTTGAACAAACTTTATAGCCCTTCATCCCAGCATGCTACTAGCCAAATATCATCACCCTAGGCCTAT
>NW_018408922.1:1772949-1919148 GCF_002113885.1 Mizuhopecten yessoensis
TTCAGAAGAAATTGTTTAAATGTTTTTAACATATTTGACCCCTGTGACCTTGAACATAAGTCAAGGTCGTTTATTTGAAAATCCTGGCAGCCCTCCATCCCAAAATGTTACTGGTCAAATATTATCACCCTAGGCCTCTTGGTTTTTCAGAAGAAGTTGTTTAAATGTTTTTAACATATTTGACCCCTGTGACCTTGGATATAAGTCAAGGTCATTTATTTGAACAAACTTGGTAGTCCTTCATTCCAGCATGTTACTGGCCAAATTTCATCACCCTAGGCCTCTCGGTTATTCAGAAGAAGTTGTTTAAAAGATTTTAACATATGTGACCCCTGTGACCTTGAATATAAGGCAAGGTCATTTATTTGAACAAACTTGGAAGCCCTTAATTCAAGCATGTTACTGGCCAAATATCATCATCCTAGACCTCTTGGTTATTCAGAAGAAGTTATTTAAAGATTTTAACATATTTGACCCCTGTGACCTTGAAAATTGATGAAGGTCATTTATTTGAACAAACTTGGTAGCCCTTCATCCAAGCATGCTTCTGGCCAAATATCATCACCCTAGGCCTTTTGGTTACTGAGAAGAAGTTGTTTAAAGTAAAAAGTTGACGCCGGACGGACGCCGGACAGACGATGGACGACGGACGCCGCACCATGCTATAAGCTCACTTGGCCCTTTGGGCCAGGTGAGCTAATAGCATGTACCGTGACATAAAAACTGTGAGGGCTAAAACAAAAACAAAACTTAATCATTTATTATCACATTATTCTCAGAATTTATAATGTATATAAAATGAATAACTATCCAGAAAGACAGGCACAGAACATACATCTAATTGATTCACTGTGTTTTTCTCAGGACTTGGTCAATAAATCAGTCAGCAACAGGTAATTTTTCAAGTATCTTGGTATATCAAGGGCATGCACCAGTTCCTTGATCTTGAGACGATCACCATACCTCCTGAAATAGTTACGACAGATAGAAATGAGGCGAGGTGGTTGACTAGCCTGCTTCGTTAAAACTGTCAAAATGTTTTTCTGTTGCTCAAACTCTGAATAGTCTCCCCTCAGGAGCCATTGTTCTCCATTCACATTGTATCCGGCAGAGAGGAAAAGGTACACAATATCTGTACACTCATGGTGGACAGCCACGTACAGAGTGGACCTTGGGGAATTAAAGAGTGGAACAACTGCGTAAAAGTTGGAGTGCTGGTTTGTGCCTACACTATTAACCTCCATTACCACATTCATTCCAAGCAGTATTTTTACGATCTCCGTATGTTTTCCATATATAGCATTCCATAGTGGCGAGACGTTGGATTTATTTCTAAGGTCAGGATCTGCTCCGTGTTCCAGAAGCAATCGAACGGTGTCCGTCATGCCATTGTATGTAGCAAAGTGCAAGGGGGTGTGATTGTCGTTATCTTGATTGTTCACATTACAACCCATTGGCAGCAGCATCTCCACTGCCTGTTGGTGGCCTCCGTGACACGCCTGTCCCAGGGGAGTGTTTTTGTCGGATGTCAACCTGTCATGCTCTATTCCTTCACACTCTAGCAGAACCTTTAACATGGCTGTGTGGCCCTCCCACACTGCCACGTGCAATCCATTATACCCCTGAACAGAAGGTATGTTGACGTCTGCTCCATTTCTGGCAAGGACTTCTACCACAGCTGTTTCCCCATGGCTGGCAGCAATCACTATGGGAGTCATTTGATTACGTAATTCTTTAAGGTCTGGATCAGCTTTAGCATCCAACAGCACTTTTACAATCTTGGCATTGTCTGTAAAGACATATATATAAATCATAGCATTTATAATCTGTTTTTTGTTTTTACATCAATACGTCATTTCAAGAAACTTTTATTGTTGGATTTGACAGGGTTTTAGATATACTTCCGGTAAACAGTGATAATCTGACAGCAGTTTAAACGATATACAAAAACACTGGTGTGTGGTTCCGACTGTATATCAGACAAGAGAGTACCTGTCAGTCTATATCATTTTCATAAGTATGTCACTTTAAACTCAAGCCATTTCCATAACAAGAGGCCCAGAGGGCCTGTATCGTTCACCTGGAAATGTTAGCAAAATTGAAGTTGAAATAGCCAGATGTTGCTGTACAGGGGTTATAGAAAAAGGAGGATTTTGAAGAAATTGCTATGTTTCCAAAATTGGGCCACCCCTCTGCCCCCGGGCGGGTCAGACCCACCGTTGATACAAAATTAGTTACCCTTCACCCAAGGATGCTTCAGACCAAATATGGAACAAATCCTTTCATTTCTACAGAAGAAGGATTTAAAAAAAATGCTATATTTCCCCTATTGGGCTCCGCCCCCCAGCCCCCAGGGGGGCCAGACCCACCATTTATACAAAATTGAGTCCCCTTGGCCTAAGGATGCTCCAGACCAAATTTAGTCAAAATCTACTTGTCCGTTTATGGCAAGTAGCGTTTTAAAACTGGATATTAGAAAATTAAGACTACATCTATTTTGGAACCAATTTATTAAAATCTTTTTTTTATAATACCTGGGTAATTGATTTACTCAAAGCTATTTTTCTAATAGGGCTGCCATTTAGATAACCGTATGTACTTATTTGAACTGAAACAGGGTAACCCTGCATTTTGTGCCATGAACTACAGGCATCCATAGCCCTTCACTTTGATGATAATGTGATTAATGAATTCACTTAATATGTATAAACAAACATAATTTAATACTTATGTGTCAATGTAAATACAGTTGTAGTTCTCAAAATCTGTATGAATTGGTTTCTTATCGTAAGCCTCCCAACTGGGAAACTCTCGAAGTCTCACATTACACCCATATATTGTTTACCCTGTGCTGACATATTTCTGCACATCGCTTCACGTTTAAGGTAAATGATCAAGCCACAAGTGATGGCTTTTGTAAAAGATATATTAAATATATAGAGTTATATTAAATTATATTGTATTCAAAGTTTATTGTATACATGCACTTAATTGACTTAGCTAGGATACAAGTATACTGATCACGAGTGCTTTGGAGGTCTGTCAAACAACAGTCAGGAATGACGTATCTGACTGGGAAATAAATAAATATTAACCTACATTTTGGGATGGTTTTTTGGGGTTCATTGATTTGCTAACTGGATAGTACTCATACCCGAACCACAACATGGTACTCAATTATTGATTTGTTCAAGCCCTTATTTCTGAAAACTGAAATTAACTAAAATACCGACAGGTCACCAAGGGCCCCTTTGTATGCCTGACAGTATATCTCCCGTATAAGCACCAAGCAAAAGCAAAAGTGATCATTGACTGTTCAGAAAGGACCATTTACAATAAAGTTTTGACAGTATATGCCCTGTTCTATTTTAAAGTAAGACGACCTTGACCTTCGAAACCTTTTAAAGCCCTATTGCACATGTACCATCTTTTCAGAAAGTTTGTCCTTCTGTAAGGCCATTATCTCATGTATTTTTGACAGTATATTCCCAGTTCTAATTTTAGTAACAGTGACCTTGACCTTAAGAATTTTTTTAACCCCTATTACACATCTGCACATCACAGTGTATCACCATGTGAAATTTCAGAAATGTTGGCCATCTGGATACTATAGGGCACCTTGATTCACTGATTGTATTTTGCTTTTATTTGATACACAAACACGTCCCAATGCCAGCACCTTGAGATTCAGCCTGTTTTGTGAATCATGACCAACACATGTGTGTAAACTTAAGAAGTAAGATGATAAGGATGGTTGACTTTCAAACTATGACTTACCTACATACACAGCAAAGTGCAGAGCTGACTCGTTCCGTGGATTGGTGTAGTTCACATCGACACCCTTTTCAATAAGTTTAGTAACATAGCCCATTCCTCTAGTGACGGCCATCATAAGCAGACTGTTGTCAGTCCTTCCAATTGTAACATTGACGTCTGCTCCAGCATCTATCAACATGTCGAATATCTCTTTACATTGCCAATGTAATGACAAAGTGGCAGGGTTCTTCCCTCCTAAGTTCTTCATATCAACATTTACACTAGGAAATCGCAATATTCTTTCAACCAGTTTAACATTTTTCTGCTTCACGGCACGTAGCAGGATTGTTAATTGTTCTGTGGTACAATCAGCGTTAATATCTATATCCTGTGTGAGGAGGAAATTAGTAGCTTCTTCGTTTCTCAGGGTCACAGCAATAAAAATAGGCGAAAGATTCAGTAATGATGTCTGCTGTTTAAACAGTTCAGCATTGGATGCAAGCAGTTGCAACAGTTCCACGTTGTTTGCCGCGGCAGCAACGTGGACAAATGTGAATTTGACAACAGTCCCATTGTTGTGATGGACAGGTCCACATAAACAATTGCCATGACGTATCATTTGGGACATTTTTTCAAACACTTCTTTTGATTGGTGAGTTTCTTGTACAAAATGTTTTTCAGATTCCCGTCCACACTGACACAATGTACCAACCTCTGAAAAAGAAGTAAAAGAAAAAAACACATGAAATGTTGACAACTTTTATCTTGATCTGTCTTAAATTTACAACCCCTGTATTTTTTTCATCATGTTTAGCACTTTGTGACTCTTACTGCCGTGCCCCTCAGCCCCCTTAGGGTAAGCCCCTTCTTGAGCATAAATTTCAATCCTTATCATATACGCGTCACTTTACGCTATGATGGTGATTATCCAATTCTTGAGTATTGATTCTGATCCCAGAAGTGAAAAATATGATTGTTTATGGACGTAATTGGACAACAGACGATGCATGATATTACATATACCAATTGTATTACCATACCAATTAGTATTATTATATAAAGTAATTTAGGGTTGATAAAATGTCACATTACATATTTGTTTCCATTAAAGTTTTGAAATACTGTGACAAACATGCACATTTTTCCTACTTATTTGGTACATTGCTTATGAAAAAACATAGCAGAACAAACTTGCACTTGACATTTAGATGGAAGGTCAAATTTATTTCTCCCATAACCACTTATATAGGTTTTTCTCACTCTCCAACACATAGCTTCAAAGTTCATGGCTTTCATTGTTTCCCCGATTGAAAACAGAAACGAATGTATTCCCAAGGAAACATGTGGTTTTCTAAGAATAGGTGTCAATCGCAACAAGCTCAGGATAAGTTGAATCTTCTATATTAGGTATGTAGTCTACCGGTTTCGCCCGAACAGTGGGCTTCTTCAGGACCGTGGTTTTCTAGATATAATAACTGAATGCTATTGGAAAAAGAAGGTCCCCAAACTCTTGATGGCACATTATCATGTTTATCAATCTCTAGTTAGATAATTTTTGAAATTGTAAAAGAAGCTCGGGAAACCTTGTGTTGTAATTATGCAATTTGAAAATTACCTACCAGCAGGTACCTCCAGTTTGATAAACACAATAACCTACCATCACTCATTTATCTGTCAAAATGTCTAAGTCTGGTGTCAGGGCCAGAGGAAACTGGGGCTAGGGAACCTCTATTTCTGTGTATAGGTGATATGTTAGTATACAGTGCTTTAAAAATCGCACATCTTATTAATCCATATAAAGATAAGGCCTGATTACTATAACACAAAATAAACAGATATTACGCAACTCGTTACTACATTTTCACTGTCTGGGGATTTAATCTTTCAAATGGTACTGTATAGCGCTTTTTACGGGTTCAATATTTCGTGGTTTCGAATTCAGTACATATTTGCAGGGGTTAAATGTCGCTGTGCACCCGAAAACTATGTGTCGTGCAAAGTATTTTGAGTGTCATCATTTAAGGGTTAAACCTCGAAATACGGGTAAACCGTTTGAAAACACTGTTCCCGAACGTCGTCATCCGCCAGTGACTTCACTGAAAAAAAACCCTCAAAGGTGTACATGTACAGTTGTGTGACCGCACAACGCACCAAAAGTTCTGTGCGCACACCGTGCATACATCATTCATACACCGTGCACACATCATCCACACATGGTGCGCACAATTGGGCGATTAAACAATCTTTCACATTGGTGTGCGCTTCTCTCCGCACAACTGTGCGATTTGGTATAATTTGTTGATCAATATTACGGGATGAAAAATACCCGGAAGGCTTGTATGCAATAATGTACACTGTATAAATTACTGTAATTTCTCATCACAATAATTAAGATTACGTACAATTTTACAATGCGTGTAACACAGTATACAGTGACCGTTGGACTGTCAAGAATGGATTTGACTCCTAGCTAGGTAACAGAACAGAAAAAATAACAATTTGATGAGTGACCAGAGTTTTACCTGGCCTGTGAGCTGCCAGAGCTGCTATGTGATACGTTATGACCGTTATGAAAACACAACTGGATGTTGAGTATTTGTTATTTGCATTCGTTCTGATCTATAGCTTCCCTTCGCCTGGTTTCCACACCTTGACGAGTTACATAAGTGCCCCGGGCGAGGGGAAAACTACGGTCCAGGTACAGTGACTATTTTTACCTGTGATGCCGAGACTGTGTTGTAATATTACATGTGCCAATTAAGGTCGTTTAAAAACACCATTTCTAAATTTAACATACTAAACAATCAAGTTTATATGTTTAAACACCAAACCATATATATTGTTAAGCCATTCCTCAATTTACACCAACCACGATTGTTATTGCACAACATTCGTTGATCATCTGCACAAATGTGCGCAAAAAATGATCGTCCAATTTTTTATCGTTCGCACTTCGTGCACACATCGTGCGCACACCGCACATCGTGTAATGTTGTGCGATCCCACAACTGTACCTTTGTAGGAGTCAACTGTAATCAATAAATCACCTACTGTATACACATAAATATGTTGTGGCCACTTACATGTAAGTGTTGTTTTTACATGGACTGCCCAGTTGTCTGGTGATAATCTGATCTTAGTTCATTTAAGTTTGCATAACAGCGTTGGGTTTTAAGTATTTTCAACATGTTGTGATAAGGTCTGTAAAAGTGGTTAACATTTTCGATAATTTCGCTGGTGTTAAGAATTCGCGGATATTTGTCAAAGCGTGCATAAAGCGAAATTAAAACCCCCGCAAAAATATAACCAATATGTAGAAATATTATATCAATCATAACTTACTGATTTCAATTTCTTTTCTGATGACCTCTTCATATTTCTTCACAAGTTCCATACAGTCATCATCTTTGTTCACAATACTTTCGTACAATTCCGACTGGTAGCAACTGATATCTATAGGAGAAAACAAATATATTGTACTTCTTATCGGGTGTGTATACATAGAAGGGGGCACACTACTGTCTATCTAATTTGGTAATTGCAAACCAACAGAATAAATAATATACCACAGTGCTGCTTTTTGAGAATATAATATATATATATATATGTAACTTTTTTTGAAGTTTCAAACATTATTCATTGGACAGATTAATTCAACGCATCCATATGGTTTAGCAGACAAACGTATTTACATGTTTACTTTATGGACCAACCAAATTAAACACGGGCATGTCATATGATTTTAATGTCTCCACATTTTTACATTTGTTAATTTGAAGTGTAACAGAGGTCATTATTTTTTCAACGCCTCCGCTAGGAGTCGAACCCCGGACCTCTGGCTTACTAGTCTTACGCTCTATCGAATGAACTAAAGAGAAATTCTCCCTAGCCGAGTCGATAGGAAGCGGCTAGTATTTTACAAGGGTGACAGAAACTTGGCAGTTTACTTCAAAGGACAATTTCTGAGGTAATCACAATTGTCGGAGTGCTGTTCGGAACAAAATGTTTCATGGATGATACACACACACTAACATTTTTAATGAAATGACTGACAGCTAGATCATGTAAAGATACAGACTGAAACAATACTTTTGTTTATTCTCACACAACTTTGCATCAGAAAGAAAAAAAATCTTCCACAATTATCACTTGTTAACTGTATGCAAATGCAGATGAGAAAATGTCAAAGCATCAAATAATAAGTTGCGGGACACAATGCTCAAAGGTCTGATTGCTTTTGCATTTTGAAATTTTATAGATCTATCAAGGCCACATCTGGAATACGCTGCCAGTGTCTGGCGTCCACACAGAGCAAAACATATAGATCTCCTTGAAAATGTTCAACAAAGAGCAACAAATCTTAAACCAGGGCTAAAACATCTAACATCTACTGAGCATCTACAAAGATTAAACTTGCCAACATTGAAGCACCGTAGAATGAGAGGAGACATGATTAATGTATTTAAAATTAAAAATATTTTTTATGTTTGAAATTGACAATAACAGAAAACAAGAGGACACTCCCAGAAAATCTTCAAACGACGTAGCCGATAAGATATAAGATTTTTTTTCAGTTAACGAAGTGTAGAAATATGGAACAATATGCTTCAACATGTCATTGATGCACCCACAGTTATAAAATTTGAAATTCTTATAGACGAACACTGGAAGAATAATTGTAATTAAATGTTTATGAAAATTTATTTCACCTGAAGTGTATTTTAACTGAAGTAGTTTATGTAATATTGTGTTATTGATATGAATACAGACGCTTAAAGTCTGCATCCATTACAATTCCTAATAAATTCTAAAATCAAACAACCAATGGTATGACAAATTATATTTCAAAATTAAGAATTGGTTGACCATTTAAGCATCAGTTTTCATAGCTTTTTATCATTTATGAATAAATACAGGAATATTATCTCAATGTATGTGAAAATTATTATACATAGTCTATAGTTAAAAGTCATAAGTGGCTGCAGGGCTAGACAATAACAGTAGCCTGCTAGTCTGAGTCTAATGAAATCTCGGGCTCGACGATTGATTTTAGAAACTGCTTGCCTGATTGACCTTTCAAAATTTGATATTACGTACATGTACCATGTTAAATAGTGGTTAATGGAATTCGCACATGGGCTAGTAATATTGGAAAATACTTACCCGACTGACTAGTGGTTTTTAAAGTAAATTTCTAGTACCGAGTGGTTTCAGTCAAGACAAAATAAATACATGTACAAATTATATATATATATGTACACATTGTGACCTCATATTATATTTACAACAGTTACCTGTCACATCCATCTTCTCCTCTTCTGTATCAATTGTTGACATCCTTCCTTTATGTCGTTTATAAATTCAGATAAAGATCTGTAATGAAGACAGCCTATTAGCTTGTTGGTAATTATTTTATCAAGATAGACTACAGTCCATGCAATGCACAATTTAACAGGTTTCGTTCTTCGTACCTGTCAGCAAATCTTTTTCATCACGATCTATAACTGCAGATTCAAGAAATCTGATTGGTCTTTGTAGTTTCTAGAGAATAATAACATGAATAAAATCATAGTTACATGCAGATGTGCTATAATTACTTCCCCATATATATATATATGACAAAGACAGCAGTTATATGATTTTTGGCCGTTTTATTGATAATACAACAACATATATGTATACAAAAAGCCCTTTCACCCCGGATCAAACTTTAATTAGTCCATTTGCAAGTCCATTACTCACTGTCATAAATTTGACTGTGGTGAAAGGGCTACACAGAAATTCAGGCAACAATCACTTCCGGCACTATGAGCATATAACATTTACTTCCGGCACTAGCAAGCAACATTCACTTCCGGCACTGAAAAGCAACATTCACTTCCGGAACAATTAAGCAAGCAGCATTCAATTTATCAAACAGTAGTTAAATATTATATATACACAATTGGTCAAATTCACATTATAGCGAATTAGTAGCAAATAATATCAGTATAGTTTACCAAATCTTGACAAATAATAATGATACAAATATACTGTACATACACAAGCACATCTAGCAACAAATACAAGTGACATGCGATGAATTAGCATAATTTAACATAAATTTAACCGCCAAGCCCCCGGCCCAAAAAAGGAGGACAATATCTACCCGGCTTATCGAAGACCTGTGATTTCCTATTATGATCTTAACTTGGAACAGTGTCATGTGCTGCTTGAAAGGCAATAATGGAATGCTTTACAAAGTTGGCTACCTGCATTTTTTGTTTTAGTGAGTGGTCAAGGTAGACTTTATACGCGTCGCTGGCCCAATCCCCTTGCAATTGTATAAGTTCCCCTGTGACATTTGATTGAAAGGCCCATGTGGCCCCTCCCCGACGAAAACTGTGGGATGAGAAAGGAGCTGGATCCCTACCCGTTTGGACAAGTAACTGTTTCAGAGACTTTTGAAATAAAGAGTACGAAATAGCTTTCGGTGGGTGACCCGGGACGGAAAAGGCTGGGGCAGTTACTGGGGCTGGGACTAAGTCACACATGTTGTAAAAGGCTAGAACCGGACATAAGGTAGAGGATGGAATCCTAACGAGTGGGATTATATGTTTTCGTTTACCAAATTGGTTAGTCTTGGACCATTTCAAACAGATCAATAACATGTCTCCCTTAACTGTGATGTCCTGCCTCAATAAAATTTCCTCTGGTTTAAAAACCCCATTCGTACTTACGATATTGGATTTTCTGATCATTAGATAAAAGGAAAACAAAAAACTGCACCACAGGGTCGCTAGTAAAGGGTCTGAAAAATCTATGAACTTGGAAATTTCCAACAAAATATGTGGTGTGATGGGGGAGGCTCTGTTTGGGCAGTGGGGATGGAGACGGGCTATACCTCTTAAGGCAAGATTGACCTCAAACTGCCGGACTTCTGAATAATCAGTATCAGTTAAAATATGAAGCATTTTCACCCCACTAACGTAGTTACGTATAGAATCAGAACTTTTCAAGCTTCGGCTCAAAAATTGGATATATAAACATATTGTTCGAGTGTTAGCTGGTAAGGCTTCCTGCTGAAATGCCTCGCAAAACAGAAAATAGGCCCGCCATTGTATCTCTAAATTTCTGAAAGTGCCTTCTGCAAAGGCCGCCTTCATGGAGATTTTTAAATCATCCTCTAACTTCTTAAAGGCTGCCCCTACAATAATAAGGTATGGACTATAAAACTAAAACAAACAATTCTGTACATTTTATGATACACTGTCAAACCTTTCCCCTATCAATTACCATATATGGGAGAATTTAAAGGTATCCTCTTCCAGGGGATGGACTGTGATTTCCATTCCTTTGGTCAGTTCATGGAATTTGTCTCCATGAGATGGGTCCAAATGCCATCTCGAAAGATGATCAGGGATCCTGTTTGATTCACCTTCAATATGACTGGCTCTTAACTCAAACTCATGAATTGCAGCATGAAAACTTATCTCTCGAAGACATGCTTGCATAAAAGGAACCCTAGACTTCCCCGAGTTTATGACCGCCACAGAGGCACTATTGTCACAATTAATGACAATTTTCTTACCTCTGCACTTATGTCCCCATAACTTTGCACATACCACTACTGTGAGTAGTTCCAGGCAGTTAATACTGAGATCCTGCTTAAGGATAAAATCTGGGAACTTGGTATGAAAACTCTGCCCTTTGAAAAAACCACCGCAGCCTGATAAACAGGCATCTGAGGCAAACTCATCGTCTGGCACAGACCATTCCTCTAGACTCATCATAGAGACACCGTTGTATACTAGTAAAAATTCTTTCCACCACAGGAGGTCTTTTTTGACTTCTAACGGTACCTTTTGCTGTTTTGGACCCTGTGCTATCGCGAAGCCAGTTTAGTAGTCTACTAATAAAAATACGACTCTGACACAACTCGCGACGAACATGAGCTTACCCAACAGTGACTGAATGTGCTGGAGAGATGCCACCTCTTTGTCTAACCAGACCACCAACAAGTCCATTATTTCCTGTAACCTGAATGATGGTACCTCTAACGTCAGGTTTTCTGTGTCAAATAGTACTCCTAAGAACACCATTCTAGTGGAGGGAGGAACAGCTTTTTCTAAAGACTCAACTAGACCACAATTGTGCAATACTGTACCTAGGTACTCGAATGCATCGTTGCTTTTTGACTGCTCCTCGGCACCCCCGAAATCATCCAAATAATTGAGGATGTAATATCCGGCTTGTAGGCATATAAAGGAGACAGCAGAAGTGAGTCTTTGACATATATAAGCTGCAGATCTAAGACCCATGGATAAAACTCTGTCCAAATAAATTTTCCCACTCCACATATATCCCACAAGATGAATGTCCCCAGGATCTATAGGGATTTGACGATAGGCACGTTTGAGATCTCTCTTAAACAAATGACATCCCTTACCTTTCTCTTTGACCAGCTCAACCAGATCATCTACTCTGGGATATGTTAGATTGATGGGCTTACCCAGATATGTATCCTTGGGAATATGAGCATTGACAGACTTACCCTTTGGGAGACTGAGGTCCAGTATTATCCTTCTTTCCTTCGAGTCTCTTTTAGGTACAGAATTGAGAGGAGATAATTTAATAGGTGTACTGAGAGGATTTACCTCGAGTGGACCTAAAATGGCCTCTGCCTCCACCTCCCTTTTTAGATACTCATCCATTTGTTTTGGATAATCAATGGCTCCCTTATGATTGACTGTGATGTCCTGTGGCCCAAATTCGAAATGCTCTGTACATGCGCTTTCAGTATCATGTGGCCGAATACCTACCGGAGCATTGATATCCTCGTGAAATCCCAAAGGAAAACCAAATTCTATCAAATCACACAATTCCTGATCCTTGTACTCGGTCAACATAGCTCGAAAATATTCTATGTTAAGTGCTGATTTTACTTGAAACCGACACCTTTCAAAATTACACCTACCTGATTCCTGTATTTTACGATGTTGCTCTATCGGGTTTTTGGATGTGACTAACTCTGGTTCCTTACCTTCATCCGTCATATGACTTTTGTCCTTTGCAAATTGGGGCAGAAAAAATTCAACCTCGTGTCGCTGGGGTTTGTTTACAGAGATTTCCCCTGTTCTAAAATTTGACAGAGATTTCCTACCCCCTGGGCCTAGTCAGATGTGATGGGGGCATTCTTGGGAGGATTCCTGATGGGCTCTTTTAACTTTGTCCTTCCTCCAACAAGCGGCGCAAATGTGAGCCACATGTCGTCTAACTCCCATAACCTCCCCCTCATGATCCCCCTTTTCTGTGCATTTGTTTCTTTGGTATGCAGAACAAAACCAAACCATGGGCTTATCGGACGACAATTGTCCCCGGGAATTTGGGGTTTTTGACTTAGCCAGGACATGTCTAGCCAAGATTGGCACCTCAATACTAGCTGGGTTATCTGACCAATCTTTTTCCCCAATTTCGATTTTTCTAAGCCAGGCAGCGTATAAAGACAACAGGGCTTTCCATTCGTAAATATTTGAATAGTAAACTATTCGCTTCAAAAACTCTGTTCTTCCCTCTCTTTCATTTCCAGATAACTTATTACTAGATATGATTTATAATTCGCCTGCTACAAACAGCTTAAAGGACAACTCGTTAAACTGTATATTTTCATTGACATATTCAAATTGCAAGACAAATAAAAAACGATCCTGTCATCTCGGGAGTTACATGCAGATGTGCTATAATGTATCGAGACAAAAATAATGTATTGAGACAAAAATAAAACATTCCCCATCTCAGGTCAAAATCTGTGCGAGGCAAAAAACGGAATTTGAGTCAGTATCAGAGGCCTGGATGTTTCAAACATGTATATATTACAGAAGATCTATATATATGTGTGTGGGAGGATTATTAGTATTTAGTCGTTTCGGTACCACGTCGTTTCGGTACTTAACTTCTTAAGGCTCGGATCTAATCTAATTCCGTGCTTAAGGATAATATCTTTTCGGTATTTTTTTTATAAAATCGGGAACACAAAATATAAACAAAGTACGAAGTAAGTCAAAGTACCGAAATATTGAAACAACTTTTCGGGAGTATCACATCTCTGTACCGAAACAACCGAGCACCAAAACGTCTGTTCCCCAATGTCAGTCATACCACGGAATTAGATTAGAGAGAAAGGCAGTACAAATGGCCAACACTACACACACGCAGAACAAGAACACGCATTATTCTTCTCTACAAAATAATACACTAACAAGTAGCAATACACACTAACAATCTCATCCCGGCAGACACCAGAACACGTCAACAGGTCAAGGATATTTATTTCTTTGTAGAATCACCTACGAAAACTTTAATTTCATTTTCATAATCTGTATATTCTTTCATTAAAAAGTCTAAATCTAAATAACTATTTAATTATTCTTTTCGTATTCTTTGAATCCTTCTCCTGCAATATCTTCTGCATTCCTTCCTCAGACGGCAGACGACACCTGCCAGAAGCAGCCATCTTTGTTGATAGAAACACTACCCGGAACCACTCTAGGAATATCCTATGCTAGAAAGTTACTTCTAGAGACTCTCGGGAGAGGCTCACGAGGGGGTGACAGAAGAGGCTCACGAGAGGGCGTCATAACGAGGGCAATATCGCCGTAGTAATGCAGCCTACTGCGGATGAGTCATGACATAACGATTGTTTTTATCAGAAACAAGAACACATGGATGAGGTATAATAAAAAATATTATCAATAAGTTTAGTTGATATATTCACGGAATATCTATAGTTATCTATAAGTCCGTGATATATTTAAATATTAATTATTATATTAACGCATAACGTTATATTTTAAAAGATTGGTATTAGGAAGCACACATTACTATAAACTAAAATGGCTGGAATAATCCACACTTTTGTTAGGATTTTCCCAGGAGACTGGTCCTAACTCAGTGCCTCTTGTTTATTATAAAATATAACCAAGATGTCTTTACAAAGAAATATTGAGAAGGTTAAAATTATATAATGATTTGTATACAGCTTATAAAAACTAGTAAACAGGGTATATAAGAAGTGGTTTACAGACTATATAACTGATATGTATAGAATACAGAGAGTGGTATACAGAGTATATAAAGAATGGTATATAGTGGTACATGTATGTATACACATAGAGCCATTGGGAACTTAGAAAATGTCTGTGAAGTTGTTGGTTATGAATATTCAAATGACCATTGGTTTTTTTGGCCTAAAAGAAAAAGGGTCACAAATAGTTCTTATTGGTGAGAATCACTGTCATTTGTTAATCTGTTGCACATCATTTTCAACCAGAATGAGACAAATGTAGTTTGCAGAGGAATATAGGTGTGGGTGCAGCTGTAATGGTGCCAAAAGTTGTTATTTGTTTTATATTATCACGGACTTAGATATCTTAAAATCTACCAGATACAATCAAATCGAAAATACATGAAGAATATTTATAATGAAATACAATTTATTATACCAAGAACATTAACTGCTTATTTTTACATTTTATCTAACTTGACCTCTCTAGGTTAATACAAGTCCAAGAAAAAAATCACAATAAAATATATTTATTTTTTTATCAGGAATATACTATTTATGTGTATATATCACTATAGCAAGGTTATTTTATTAGATTAAATTATCTCATCATCTTTATTTATGAAAAGTACCTGAGAACTTAAACTAGGGAACTTAGGTTGCAAATATATACAATTGAAGATATTATATATAATAAATGAGCATCACAGTATATATATATAATTATTGCTGCACACTTAATAAGCATGTGACATGTCCCTGTAACCCACATCTAATTATAGGTAAGTAGGGGAATTATTATTGGAAGCCAATATCAACACATCCAACATAAATACAGCACATTAAAACAAGGACCCCATGGGCTTAACAGGTCACCTGAGTTGTAATACAATTGTTATTTGTTGTTGTGATATGACAAAAACAAATATTATATAAGTATAGCAGGGAATTTTGTCCCTCCCCAATACTGAAAAGTCTCATTTCCATAAACTGTAGCAAAATTTACCCCCTCCCTAGGAGTAAATTTAAATGGGTGACAATTGATAAAAAAAAAACCTTATATATCAGATATACACCTCATACACCTTCTATAAATCAGGTATACACCTTCTGTAAATCAAATATGCATAAATAGATTAATCATTATACAAGTTAATCTATTCTGGCCAATATGTTGTGTCCCTCTGGGTGTCGGATTATTCAGATTTATCTATTCTATTTTTTTATGAAAAAAATATTAAGGCATCAAAGCAAGCTCCAACGAGCTTTACAATGATGGAAGATACTGTGAATACTGTGAATTTTCTGACCGATATGTTGTTTCCCTGTTAGTGTCCGATAAGACAGGTCAATCTTTTATGACAAATATGTTGCATCTCTCTGGCTACCAGATTAGACAAATATATCTTACCAATATGTTGTGTTCAGCACAGTGTCAAATTAAACAGAAAGCCCTATACCTCATTGAGTATCCGTAAATACTAAGCATGAGTCGGCGGATGTAAATACAGAATTTCGTTGAAACATCTAAACAGCATTTATCACACGAAAAACCAAAGAGTATCCTAGATGGGTGGAAAGACAGAGGAACACAAACATTGTTATCAAGTTTGAAGGAATTTGGGTAATAGTTATAAAGCGGAAACTGCAAATAATGATGTTTTTCGTTAGTCAAGGGGCCATTACTCTGCCAAATGGAGTCCGATTCAAGTGGTTGTCAAACTTGGGAGAGCCCTTACTAATGCATTGAACCCTGTTTGAGGACAATCAGATAATATATGTGAGAGTTAATGAACAGAAACGGCAGATAAGGATGGTCATCGAACTTGGCCGAGCCCTAAGTCATTTAACCCTGTAACCAAGTTTGAAAAAAATCGGTTAACATATGTTGTAGTTATTGCACGGAAACGAAGCGCGGCAGTTAATGACGTTTTTCGTTATTGTAGGGCCCATAACTCCGCCAAATGGGGTCCATTGAAAGTGATAATCAAACTTGGCTGAGCCCTTTAGGCATTTAACCCTGTGACCAAGTTTGAAGAAAATTGATTAACATTTGTTGTAGTTATTGCACGGATAGAAACGCAGCAGATGATGTTTTTAATTATTCAAGGGCCCATAACTCCGCCTAATGGGGTCTGCTGTAAGTTGTCATCGAACTTGGTCGAGCCCTTAAGGCATTTAACCCTGTGACCAAGTTTGAAGAAAATCGTTTTACATTTGTTGTAGTAATTGCATGGAAAATGAAGCACGACAGACAGACAGACGGACAAATCCAAATTAATATCCCTCGTTTCATAATAGTTTGCCATCGGATGACTTTTTTCCCTTTCAAACTAGACAAAAATGTATGTAGTGAAATGTATTTAATTCTAAAGAAAATTAGTACTTTACAATTTCTTTTCACATGAACGGACATAACTCTGCAAATAAACATCCACTTAATAGCCCGGGCCAACTTTGGTGAGCTCTATCCCAGGAAGACACCAGCCAAATCATATAATTTTATGAATTTTAATTCTTCAGAAGTAGTTTGAACCATTTGACATATTTGAATGCTGTGACCTTGAAAGTGAGTCAAGGTCATTTTTATTGTCAAACTTTGTTTGGCTCTTTCCCAGGATATAACCAGCCAAATATTAAGGTTCTATACCTTCTAGTTCTTCAGAAGAAGTTGTTCTAAGTGTTAGACATATCTGCCTCATGTGACCTTAAAAGTAGGTCAAGGTCATTTTCATTCGCAAACTTTGTTGGAATCATTCCCAGAAAGCTACAAGCCTAATATTTAGGTTCTATAACTTTCAATTCTTCAGAAGAAGTCGTTTTAATCATTATACATATCTGACTACTGTGACCTTGAAAGTAAGTCAAGGTCATTTTCGTTTTCAAACTTTGTCGGGCTCTATCCCAGGAAGCCACCGGCCAAATATAAAGATTCTATACCTTTCAGTTCTTCAGAAGAAGTTGTTTGAAGTGTTTGACACATTTGACCCGTGACCTTGAAACTAGGTCAAACTAATTTTCATTTTAAAACTTTGTTTGGCTCTATCCCAGGAAGCCACCAGCCAAATATAAAGATTCTATACCTTTTAGTTCTTCAGAAGAAGTCGTTTGAAGTTTTTGACATATTTGACCCCTGTGACCTTGAAAGTGGGTCAAGGTCATTTTCGTTCTTAAACTTTGTCGGGCTTCTATCTACAAAGCTTTCAGTTAAATATCATGACTCTAGGCCTGTCCGTTCTTCAGAAGAAGTTGTTTAAAGGAAAAGTTGACACACGAGGACGGACAATGGACGGACGACAGACGCGCACCATGACATAAGCTCACTTGCCCTTCGGGCAGGTGAGCAAAAAACTGTACATACCTGTCATAGATCAGACAGGAAAAAACATTTAGTAACCCACCTGAAAAGTCCTTATAGACTACATTCATGTACAACGACCCGGAAGTGTAATTGTGGTGCGAGGCCTGTATGATGACAGAATTCTTAAGTGAATATAGAGCACAAAATTTCATTGACATCTGTTCTGTACTCTAGCAGGAGTCCCTGCAGGTAGGACGTAAGAATTGTACCTGCTGCCCCCATTGTATGATCGTAAGAGGCGACTCAATTTGGGATCTTATCTTTTCTCTTCTTTCTAAACAACTTTCTTCTTACTAATGTCTCCCTTGACAATGTCTCACTTTTGGCCTTTAGTTGAGCGTTAGCCCCTATGAGGAATGCTTTGGGTTCTGTCCCCTGGCAGAGACATACCAAAGTCTGTAAAAGTGGGACAATGGGTTCGCCCGTTGTCAGTATAATGTGACCGGGAGGGGAATCCTGCAGTATGTTTCAGTGAGGTAGCACTATAAAGGCGGCATCAGTTCCGCGCTATCACAAGGAAAAAACCCGAACATATTGCAGCCTCCCAAAACACAAGCATATACTACCACATGCATCTTGCACACAGGGGAGGCCGTCCTTAAATGACCATAGTTGTTGATAGGACGTTAAACAATACTAAACCAAACAAAACAAAACTCTAACAGGAGTTATATATTCTGTATCTACCATAGGTGTCAACCTATGAAACCTCCGATAAGGGCAATCTCCTTCATTCCACATTTCCAGTAAGGGAGAAAGTGTGTGAATCGCGACTGAAACTGCTGTGCTCAATTTTTCTTTCCGACATCTCGAATGATCATAACACACACTGATAATCTGACCACAGGATGTAGATTATGAGTTCGTTTGGACTTAAATGAGAGAGTTTCGAGGGAGATAAGTAAGTTTTGGTCAAAATGAGGGCTATGGTCTACAGACAAACAGACAGACAGACGGACGGACACCCTAATTCTAGTGTACCCCTATTAAGGACAGTTAGGAGGGGGCATACACACTATATTGTATCGGACAATAAAAAACAAAGAAACCAGTTTGTCCTTTGCAACTTTAATATTTTCGTACATTAATTAAAATAATCCTGGTTTCTCACTTTCTAAGACATAACAGGCATTTATTAAGACATCAGAAATATCATATATATGCAGTTGCCAAATAAATAATGATTGAAATTTATCTGATAAATTTCTGTACATAATACACAATCAGGTAATACAATGTATTACTATTAGCAAACGTGTAAAATAATCTACATCTGTAAAAATGATATAGTGTTCAAAACATTCAATTCCACGAAGCTAACTCAACTGCAATACTTAATCTATAAAGTAAGTGTTGCAAAAAGATGCATAACAAGAGCGGTTGGAGAACAGCATAGCTCACCTACCGTACTTTAGGAATATTTTAACAATTCTGAAGTCACAAACAGGCTAATTTCTATTTTTATTGAACTCTTTTTTCTGCATCAATAGCACTGCATCTATGTTTGGATCCCCGAGAACCTTGAAACAAAATGTCAGAATCCCAGCACAAATAGTGAAGGTTGAGTAACTGGATGTCAACACTTACACCATAAATTTAACTCTGGACATACGGTTTTAAGTCCGGCCAAAACAGACAAAAATAGTTTCAAGAATTTATTTTGATAACCTAGCAATCCAATGCCATACTGCAGATGAGACTCCATAATCACCCGTAATTCTTCCAATAGCTAGGTGAGCTATTATATTTGCAACAGAACTTTTCAATTATAAACATTATTTGCTTTGACATATACATCTGTATGAGGCCCCTTTCACGTATTCGGTTCAACCGGTTTGTCTGTTGTGAAATGTAATTTTTGTCGGGAATGAATCCTAAAGGACCTGCAAATGTGTATGCAGGCGTTTCAAGGCTGGCCTTAAAGCAGCACCAGATTACCAGGTCCCACCTTATTACATAAACGAACAACCCTGGTTCAACCGTTTGGATCGTGATAAAAGAATGCGGCCCAAGTAAAAATTCCACTTCCCTCAAGGAGTTTGAAATGAGTTTGTATCAGATTTTACAGGCTGTTTCACTGTTAGGTGCTATACATTTACACGTACATAGTCAGCAAAAGTAAACATAAATTTCATACCACAAAATTTTTAGTCTGTTACACAGGATAACTTCCCAAATATTATCAGTCACAACTCTGTGTCCTACACACTTTACACCATTATCCATAAACAAAGGTATGTATTAAACATTACAAATCTTCCACATGAGGTGTGAGGTCTGGATAGTTCAACAACATTTTAACTCTGGCATTGGGTGGTCGGGTGGCGCAGTGGATAGCGTACTTGCCTTTCACCAAGGCAACCAGGGTTCGATTCCCAAATCGGACGTAAAAAGGTATGGGGTCACCTGCCTGACCACTTGGGTTTTCTCCGGGTACTCCAGTTTCCTTCCACACTAAGAGTAAGATCCCTCGCGCGCTAACACCCGGGCCAACAAGAGTGATTAATACAAGTTGAAATAACGTGTTTCATAACTGTTGTAAAATAAATAAAGTTTATATTTTTTAACTCTTGCATGCTATAATAGGCAATGAGTTCATCTCCCGATGCCGTTAAAAACTAGTGTTGGGGTTTTCAACAGTCTTAACACTTTCACCACTGTAGACCATAATGGACTCATCCAGATCAATGCATGGTTGAGTTTATCAAAGTTACATAGGGGTGAAAGGGTTAAACTAGACAACTGTATATGTATTGTATTTCGCATCAGTTTCTTGATGAACAACTAGTAGATTGTGAACGTGAATTTTTATATGTGAAACAAGATGAAAACAGCTGGTACTTTCCCTTCAAAAAACTTACCACTGTCCTTTTAAAACAAAATACACATTATCACAAATGAAAAATATGTCAGGCACAGCATACTATGACACAATGTAGTTGGCTTAGAGCTGAATATTATTTGCATTATACAAGTACCGGTACAATTATTCAATAAAGCAACATTTAACTTACTACTCAATTAACATGAGGCTATGATTAGTTGTTATGAAAGTAGGGGGCATGTTAATGAAATGCTAGATTTGGTGAAGGTTTAATACCAATTTATATTTGTCTCTTCAGCTTGTTTTTTCTCTGTGGGACTAGTATGATAAGCAAAACTTCATGATACATATGGCATACATTTCATAGCTTTTGGCTTAAAACTGTGGGACAAGTTGCACTCACAAAAACAGTTTTATGCAAAAGAAAACTAACTTGAGCTAGGAAGGGGCCAAAACTCTTGTAAAAACTGAGGCAGGATCCCAATTTTATGATCTATAAAGCTTCATGTGATACCAAAAACATACACAACAGTTCAAAACATTTGATTGAAGGCTGTGGGTTAAGTTGCACATACAAGACAGTTTTAACGGACAGACGGACAGACGGATGGAATGACAGATGGACCGACAGACAGACAGCATGATATGCTCCACTCTGCAGGTGTATAAAAGTCGTCGAAAAGAAATGAAAAGGACTCTATTAATGATATAACACTAGCAGCTCAATCATGTACTGTGATATAAAAACTGTGAGGGCTAAAACAAAAACAAAACTTAATCATAGAAAGACAGGCACAGAACATACATCTAATTGATTCACCGTATTTTTCTCAGGACTTGGTCAATAAATCAGTCAGTAACAGGTAATTTTTCAAGTATCTTGGTATATCAAGGGCATGCACCAGTTCCTTGATCTTGAGACGATCACCATACCTCCTGAAATAGTTACGACAGATAGAAATGAGGCGAGGCGGTTGACTAGCCTGCTTCGTTAAAACTGTCAAAATGTTTTTCTGTTGCTCAAACTCGGAATAGTCTCCCCTCAGGAGCCATTGTTCTCCATTCACATTGTATCCGGCAGAGAGGAGAAGGTACACAATATCTGTACACTCATGGTGGACAGCCACGTACAGAGTGGACCTTGGGGAATTGAAGAGTGGCACGACTGCGTTCGAGTTTGAGTGCTGGTTTGTGCCTACACTATTAACCTCCATTACCACATTCATTCCAAGCAGTATTTTTACAATCTCCGTATGTTTCCCGTATATAGCATTCCATAGTGGCGAGACATTGGATTTATTTCTAAGGTCAGGATCTGCTCCGTGTTCCAGAAGCAATCGTACGGTGTCCGTCATGCCATTGTATGTAGCATAGAGCAAGGCGGTGTCATCGTCTTTGTCTTGATTGTTCACATTACAACCCATTGGCAGCAGCATCTCAACTGCCTGTTGGTGGCCTCCGTGACACGCTAGTCCCAGGGGAGTGTTTTTGTCGGATGTCATCCTGTCATGCTCTATTCCTTCACACTCTAGCAGAACCTTTAGCATGGCTGTGTGGCCATTCCATGCTGCCATGTGCACTGCGTTGTACCCCTGAACAGAAGGTATGTTGACGTCTGCTCCGTTTCTGGCAAGGACTTCCACCACAGCTGTTTCCCCCTGGCTGGCAGCAATCACTATGGGAGTCATTCGATCACCTAACACTCTAAGGTCTGGATCAGCTTTAGCATCCAACAGCACTTTTACAACCCTGGCATTGTCTGTAAAGATATATATATATATATATATAAATCATAGCATTTATAATCTGGTTTTTGTTTTTACATCAATACTTCATTTTCAAGAAAATTTTATTGTCAGATTCGACAGGGTCTTAGATATGCCAGCCATGGGATTGGGGGCATATTTACTTCCGGTAAACAGTGATAATCTGACAGCAGTTGAAACGAAATACAAAAACACTGGTGTGTGGTTCCGATTGCATATCAGGCAAGAGAGTACCTGTCAGTAGATATCATTTCATAAAGTATGTCACTTGAAATTTAGCCATTTCCGTGACAATATTGGCTTACCGCTGGTTTACCTTCATTGCTTGAAGTATAAATGCCCCCCTTAATGTATCACATGACTACCAAATCACATGACAAATTTGCCTATGATGTATTTTTGACAGCATATATTCACAATTCTATTTTTAGTAATAATGACCGTGACCTTAGGATGCTTTTTAACCCCTATTGACCATGTGAAATTTCAGAAATGTTGGCCATCTGGATCATCGGATAATCCCAGGAAACGGAAGTGCTGACGGACAGACACCGTGATTACTATATAGGGCACCTTGATTCACTCAGGTTTTTTGCTTTTATCTAATACACAAACACGTCCCAATGCCAGCACCTTGAGATTCAGCCTGTGTTGTGAATCATGACCAACACATGTGTGTAAACTTAAGAAGTAAGATGATAAGGATGGTTGACTTTCAAACTATGACTTACCTACATACACAGCAAAGTGCAGAGCTGACTCGTTCCGTGGATTGGTGTAGTTCACATCCACGCCCTTTTCAATAAGTTTAGTAACATAGCCCATTCCTTTAGTGACGGCTATCATAAGCAGACTGTTGTCACTCATTCCAATTGTAACATTGACGTCTGCTCCAGCATCTATCACCATGTCGAATATCTCTTTACATTGCCGATGTAATGACAAAGTGGCAGGGCTCTCCCCACGCAAGTTCTTCATATTAACATTTACACCAGGAAATCGCAA
The DNA here is from genome assembly GCF_002113885.1 of Mizuhopecten yessoensis. Classification (NCBI taxonomy): domain Eukaryota; kingdom Metazoa; phylum Mollusca; class Bivalvia; order Pectinida; family Pectinidae; genus Mizuhopecten; species Mizuhopecten yessoensis. The sequence continues at coordinate 1,796,703 of NW_018408922.1, forward strand.
TATTCTTTCAACCAGCTTGACCTTTTTCTGCTGCACAGCACGCATCAGGATTGTAAAATGTTCTGCGGTACAAGCAGCGTTAATATCTATATCCTGTGTGAGGAGGAAATCTGTAGCTTCTTCGTTTCCCAGGGTCACAGCAATATATATAGGCGAAAGATTCATTAATGGTGTCTGCTGTTTTAACAATTCGCCATTGGATGCAAGCAGTCGCAACAGTTCCACGTTGTTTGCCGAGGCAGCAACGTGGACAAATGTGAATTTGAAAACAGCCCCATTGATGTAATGGACAGGTCCACATGAACAATTGCCATGACGTATCATTTGGGACATTTTTTCAAACACTTCTTTTGATTGGTGAGTTTCTTGTATAAAAACTTTTTCAAATTCCCGTCCACACTGACACAATGTACCAACCTCTGAAAAAGAAGTAAAAGAAAAAACCACATGAAATGTTGACAACTTTTAACTGGATCTGTCTTAAATTTACAACCCCTGTATTTTTTCATCGTGTTTAGCACTTTGTGACCTCTTACCGCTCCGCCCTGCCCCTCAGCCCCCTTAGGGTAAGCCCCTTCTTGAGCATAAATTTCAATCCTTATCATATATAAACGCGTCATTTTACACTATGATGGTGAATATCCAATTCTTGAGTATTGATTCTGATCCCAGAAGTGAAAAATATGATTGTTTATCGACGTAATTGGACAACAGACGATGCATGATATTACATATATCAATTGTATTACCATACCAATTAGTATCATTATATAAAGTAACTTAGGGTTGATAAAATGTCACATTACATATTTGTTTCCATTAAATTTTTGAAATACTGTGACAAACATACAAATTTTTCCTACTTATTTGGTATACCGTTTATGAAAAAACTTTGCAGAACAAGCTTGCACTTGACATTTATATGGAAGGTCAAATCTATTTCACCCATAACCCCTTATATTGGTTTCCTCACTCTCCAACACATTGGATAAACCCGCTAGGTGTTAGTTACCATTTTCGGTTACCCACCTAGTTAGTAACACCCTGGAAGTTGACATTGAGATGGAAGGTCAAATCTATTTCACCCATAACCCCTTATATAGGTTTCCTCACTCTCCAACACATTTGATAAACCCGCTAGGTGTTGGTTACCATTTTCGGTTACCCACCTAGTTAGTAACACCCTGGAAGTGATATTATTGGTAAGGATGTCCTGCGACATCGTCTTCCATCAAGACATCATAGTTCATGGCTTTCATTGTTTCCCCGATTGAAAACAGAAACGAATGTATTCCCAAGGAAACATGTGGTTTTCTAGATATGATAACTGAACGTTGTTGGGGAAAAAAAAAAGGACCCCAAACTCTTGATGGCACTTTATCATGTTTATCAAACTCTCGTTAGTTAATTTTCAAATTGTAAAAGAACCTCGAGAAACCTTGTGTCTTTATACAATTTGAAAATTAACTACAAGCAGGTACTTCCAGTTTGATAAACTGCTTTAAATTCGGAGGGACAATATTTTGCGGTTTCATCATTTTAGGGCTAAACCTCGAAATACAGGTAAACCGTTAAAAAACACTGATCCCGAGCGTAGTCATCCGCCAGTGACTTCACTCGAAAAAAACTCAAATGTAGGAGTAAACTGTCATCAAGTAATCACCTACTGTGTACACTTACATGTAAGTGTTGCTTTTACATGGACTGCCCAGTTGTCCGCTAAAGTGGTTATAACATTTTCAATAATTTTGCAGGTGTTTAGAATTCGCGGTTATTCGTCAAAGCTCACGAATATAGCAAAATTGAAACCCCCGCGAAATATAACCACTATACAGTATATACAAATATAATATCAAGCATAACTCACTGATTTCAATTTCTTTTCTGATGACGTCTTCATATTTCTTCACAAGTTCCATACAGTCATCATCTTTGTTCACAATACTTTCGTACAATTCCGACTGGTAGCAACTGATATCTATAGGAGAAAACAAATATATTGTACTTTTTAATCGGGTGTGTAAACATGGAAGGGGTCACACTACTGTCTATCTAATTTGGTAATTGCAAACCAACAGAATAAATATTATACCACAGTGCTGCTTTTTGAGAACATAATATATATATGTAATTTTTTTTGAATTTCAAACATTCTTCATTGGACAGATTATTTTTACACGATCCATATGGTTTAGCAGACAAAAATATTTACATGTTTACTTTATGAACCAACCAAATTAAACATGGGCATGTCATATGATTTGAATCTTTCCACATTTTTGTATTTGTTAATTTGAAGCTTGGCATTTCACTTCAAAAAACAATTTCTGAATTCACAATTGTCGAAGTGCTGTTCCGTATAAAATGTTTCATGGATGATACGTATACACACAAAAAAAACGTAATAATCAGACATTTTCAATGAAATGACTGACAGCTACATCATGTAAAGATACAGACTGAAACAATACTTTTGTTTACTCTCACACAAATTTGCCTCAGAAAATAAATGTTTTCTTCCACAATCCCTAATTATCACTTGTTAACTGTATGCAAAAGTGTCAAAAGCATTTGATCAAATAATAAGTTGCGGGACACACAGCTCAAAGATCTGATTGCTTTTGCATTTTGAAATTTTATAGATCTATCAAACAACCAATGGTATGAGGAATAAAATTTCAAAATTAAGAATTGTTTCACCATTTAAGCATCAGTTCTCAAAGCTTTTTTATCATTTAAATTTATTATCATACATACAGGAATATTTATCTCAATGTATGTGACAATTATTATACATACATGCAGTCTATAGTTAAAAGTCATAAGTGGCAGGGCTAGACAATAACAGTAGCCGCCTAGTCTAAGTCTATTGAAATCTCTGGCTCGACGAGTGATTTTAGAAACTGCTTGCATGATTGAGTACAGATTGACCTACTGAAAATTTGATATGACGTACCATGTTAAATAATATTGGGTTGGTGGAATTCGCAACATATATTTACAACAATTACCTGTCACATCCATCTTCTCCACTTCTGTATCCATTGTCGACATCCTTCCTTTATGTCGTTTATAAGTTCAGATAAAGATCTGTAATGAAGACAGCATATTAGCTTGTTGGTAATTATTTTATCAAGATAGACTACAGTACATGCAATGCACAATTTAACAGGTTTATAGGTTTCGTTCTTGTACCTGTCAGGAAATCTTTTTCACCAAAATCTATACCTGCAGATTCAAGAAATCTGATTGATCTTTGTAGTTTCAAGAGAATAATAACATGAATAAAAGCATATTTACATTCAGATGTGCTATAATATGGGTTGAGACAACAACAAAACATTCCCTATCTCAGGTCAAAAACTGTATGATGTAAAAACGGAATTTGAGTCAGTGTCAGAGGCCTGGATGTGTCACATGACATGTATATTACAGAAGATCTATATTTATCAGATGTTTATGTGTGTGGGAGGAATATTAATTTTAGTCGTTTCGGTACCGCGTTGTTTCGTTACTTGAGGATAGATCTTTTCGGTAATTTATATAAAATCGGCAACACATAGGACACAAAATATAAACACGAAGTAAGTCAATGTGCCGAAATATCGAAACAACTTTTCGGAAGTACCGAAACATCTCTGTACCGAAACGACCGAGCACCAAAACGTCTGTTCCTACATTTATTGTAGCACTTCTTTTAATATATTGTGACACTGACTTATACTAGAAGCTGTACACGTACTGTACTGTATATGTTCTGTTAAAAATCACATGTTTAGTGTTCCCGTTGTACGTGTGATATCGATGTACTCAAAATTAATATTAAAAATGAGGTATTCAATGCCGGTAATGCGTAATGCCGTAAATTAGGCCTAACAAAGGTCAGATACGTAAATATTACATATACATAATACTTCTCTACATAGATCGATTAACAAAACTGCTTCGCAGATGTACAAGTTTCGACAGAATGACCAAGATTGTACTCACCAAATACATAACGCTACTTTCAATCTTACATCTAGAATCATAGACAGTCGGACATTCGTCGGTCAAAATTAGGTCATAGAGAGTGTGCTCAAGGTAGATAACTCTGATAAAAATAAAATATACGTCCCCTGTTTGTTTTTCTCTATTTTCTTATTTATATACATATAATATGAGTATGGTTACAGTTATTTCCTTTTGCTTCAACCGCTGCAACAATGTTTAAAAAGCATTCAAAACACCATTTAGATCCAAAACGTATGCTGTGGAATAAACCGAAAGTAAAACGACGCATAACCGAGACCACTCGGGCCTTTCCCTTAAAGCGGATAAAGACCCGAGTATATTCCGAAAAAAACTCGTCAAAACTCGGCAGAAGCCGAGAGCAGCGGATTTTTCATAAATTAATCGGCTTACCTCGGCTGATTCTGGTTCCCTTCAGTAACTGGAAGATGTAACTTTTAACGTTAAATAATAAATAATACCAAGAGCATTTTTTTGTATAAAAATCAGCTTTCTAGAGCAAGTACGGTGCGTTTTCCGCTTTCAATCTACATCCTTGGATTTTCTCAAAAGTGACTTAAAATCTCTAAACACGTCCCATTGCTGATGGTACAAACTGATCATTCTGATAACTTTTTAAAGAATTCTGAATAGAGATATCAGAGAAATGCTCATAATGCTTACATGATAAAAATGAATGGCACCGCAGCGTAACGGTAAACTTGACCGGCTTTGATAGGCTAAGTAAGAATAGCTGTTGATATCAGTTTGCAATGGAGTTTTAATGTCTGGAACCAATCAAATAGTTAACGGCGAGTCTTCATCATTCTGCCATCTGTCAGGAGTACTCCTGAGTGCAGAGTAGATATATGTGGTGATACTGAGCGAGAGAAGAATAATTGAATTTTGATCTCGTGCTTTCGTGAAAAAAAGTCTAAAACAGTTCTTAAACAAGAGGTCCATTGGACCTATATCGCTCACCTGGTTTTATATTTAAGTCATTACAACTGAATGCGTTAGTACACATTTATATGAAATTTCCTCAAAACCAGAAAAGATCTATCCCAACTGGGACCACATTATCTGACTTTCAACTAATCAAGGCCTCCATTGAGTTGCCATGTTAACAGATTTTGAAATAAGTAATATGTCATATACAGGGTGTAATCAGACAATACTTTAATTTTCGTTCAACTATAAGCTTTTATAAACCTAGAAACCAAATTTGAACAATTTATGAAAACTACACCATAGAATATGATAATCTAGCTGTACCATTTCTTAAGACCGCAGTAGTCAAATCAACCTCATTCAATTAAGAAATGTTTTTTCTTCCTCAATAATGTTTTTGACCAAATTTTGTACAATCCGCTCAGGTAATTAGGGGATATTAGCGTCTTAAAGCAAAATATTAGATAATTTTCATCTTTGGGTCCCGGTCTTCCTAACCGCAAGGGTCGAACCAGTCTCATTTATTAAGGGAATGATTGCCCTCCCCCAATGAAGTTTCAGAGCAAATTTGGTTGAAATCTTCTCTAGCGTTTAGGAGATGCGTTTTAACGCAAATTTAGCTAAGTTCCCCTTCAGGGCCCCGCCATCCTGGCCTCAGGGTTCGTGCCAACATAATTTATATAAGAAATGATTGCCCTCCCCTAGTGATGCTTCAGACTAAATTAGGTTGAAATCCTCTCTGGTGTTTAGGAGGAGATGCGTTTTAAAGCAAATTAAGGAGGAGATAGGTTTTAAAGAAAAAGTTGACGACGGACGAGGTGAGCTTAAACATAGTCATTTAGTCATTTCAAATGCTCCTCTCTGCCCTTAACTATCATTATAAATGTGGGCATTTTTTCGATTTTTTTTATCATAAATTCTTTCGATCTATAAGAAAAGGGTTTGTGTAGTCTGTTGAGACTTAAACAATATAAATTCAATTTATCTTTCACCTTTGGCCGAAACACGTTAACTAAGAAAGAAAAAAAAAAATGTATATGGCTGTTCTTTACCAAAGTACTAGTTAGATCTTATTACTTCCCTGTGACCGCAAGTGAACAATTTTCAGACCTCCATTCCAGATAATCTATACAGCACAAAAACTATTACTCTAGACTTTTCGAACTTGCGAAGAAGACGTTTAAAAATATTTTTGACATAATTGACCCATGTGACCTTGAGGTCATTTAATTTTTCGTCCAACCCACCTACCGACTAGTCAAATATTTTTTACAGCAGGCCTTCTGGAACTTAAGACAGAGTCGAAAATTTGAATTGTTAACGAACGACAGAAGAAGGATAACCAAATAAAATCTAATTTTACTGTCACAGACTATTATAATTTTGTTCTTAGACGGTGAAAAAAACTATTGATACATCAAAATAATGTAAAAGAATTGTGTAATCTCGGAAAGTTTTCATATTGTGCTGCTAGAAAACGCATAGAAACCAATGTCTGATATAGACAAGTACTTAAAATGACTTTGTAAGCTCGCTCTCAACTTACTCAATTTATATTTGTATATATATAGTCTTTTGTACATGTACTACATGATGTAGTTGTTTGATATTTAACCTATGAGTCGGGTGGCCCTCGGAAATAAAGAAACTGAAACTTTATGGGATTTTGTTTGTTCCTATATATGTGTACGGCCTCGTATGAATGGATTGGCGCTCTCTGTGTCACGATCCGCACGCGCACCGGTATTCAGGGGCCTGTTCGTTTATGTGGAACAACCGGTTTATCCGTTTTTAAATGTAACAATTTCGAGTATAAATCCTGGCGGACCTGCAAATGTTTATGCAGGCCTTGCAAGGCTTTGTCAAGGCCAACCTGAAAGTAGTATCAAATTACTAGGTCCGACCTTATTTGATAAACGAACATCTGTGGTCCGACCGGTTCAACCGTTTAAATGAAAACAGCCATGCAGATTCAAAATCGTCTTACAAGAGGGTAAAGGTCAAAATTGTGTTACACCTGTGGATCGAATGTCATCTCCTGTCAGGGAAAGGTCAAATGATGGCGAGTTGGATGAGTATTAGTAGGTAAGTTATGTTATATACATCCAGGGGTTACGTTCACTTTCGATCTCTACACCCCTTGATTAGTCATAGCAAAATTGAAAGCACGCGGCTAGCTATTTGATTGGTTTCGGGTAAAAAAAAGCTGACCAATCACTAGGCTCATACCTGTCCTTTAAAGATAACAGAGGAGCGACGCCCGACTTCAAAGCCAGTAAATTTTACCGTTACGCGACTGCAAGAATTCTTTTGATGTACATCAAAGGATCGAACTAGTCTCCTCGTCTCATCCACAAGGTGCTTCACACTGAGCTTTCGATTTGAGAAAAAAAATGAGCGTAACCCCTGGATATCGAGGATGTGCTATGTATTAATTAAAATGAATAGTTCAAACTATTCCATTGAATGACGTCATAGTATTGAAGTACGTTGAAGATACATTTGTAGTTTAACAAGAAATAGGTACACCCACACTATTTCTTTCTGTACAAATATGTAAAAATAAATATTCCGTTACCAGTAAATATATGTTCATAATTTTATAATAGACGAAACTTTACTAAATTAAACAATATTTTTATTATTTCAATATGCTACATGTACTTCAATTAGAAAAAAAAAATACTTCACCCGAGTATTTAAAAAGAATCTACTTACGTGTTATAAATAATATGTCGTTGAAACATACCTAATCACCATCTTTACACATTTACTCTACCACGTTGCCTGAATAGTTTAAGCATATAGTAAAGGGTTTATTTGGTTTAACATATTTCAAACACAAGATATTATCCTCCGGTTGAGCTCAGTGAGATGCTGTATCTCCGTTTCACCACAATTATTTTCAAGTTTTTTTCGTTTTTCATAGCCGAAAGGATTTGTTTTTCAGGTTAATAAAAATGAGTTTCCCCAACACTCACTCGAAATTAGAATCGATCGACTTGGAGTATATGCATGTAGCATGCTTTTCAGGTTCAAAGGTCATTTACGATTAAAAGAAAGTTGTTTCCCGCACTATAGCTGGAGTTCACTTGGCCGATCATACTCCACTCGTTGCACTGCTTCTACTTTTCAAGTTCAAAGAGCAAAGGTCAACGTAACTTTTAGAAAATCCCGCTCAATAGCCCAGTATGTTCCCCTGCGCCGATCATAATGCAGTTCAAACTTAATACTTCCTAACTAAAAGTACTGCAATTCACGGCACCACCCGGGGTGGCGCAGTGGACAGCGCTTGCTTTTCACCAAGGCAGCCGGGGTTCGATTCCCCGAGCGGACGTGAAAAGGTATGGGGTCACCTGCCCAACCGTTTGTGTTTTCTCAACACTCGGGACAACAAGCGTGATTTTTATAAGTTGAAATAACTTGTTTCATAATTGTTGTAAATTAAAGTTTATATATATTTAACTTAAAAGGATTTATTGGGGTTGCTTTTTAAGGTCCGGAGATCAAAAGTCGATATTGCTGTTATGATAGATAAAAAAAAAATTGTTCTCCAATCCCACGTGCCGATAAAACCAAACTTATACAATGGTTACTGAACCGAAGTGTATACTTGTTGCGGATTACTAGGTCCAAAGATCAAAGGTCAAGGTCAGCAATAGAAAATTGGTTTCTTCGCAGAAGCCTGAGTTCCCATTGACCGATCATATTCAAACTTCGTACATTGCCCCTTGACCAAACCGAAATCTGTATTGTTTTGAGTGTGTCGCTAGAGTAATCATCAGCTGATCGCGAGTATCCGCTCATCAGCAAAAGTCCTGCCTTATTAGTCCTGGCCATTATGTTTTATTTACTGCTAATCCGACGAGTATGCTAGCTAGTATCATGGCACATCGTGAGCTTTCCGTCCGTCCGATAACCTGTCCTTGTTACAACTTCCCCGCCTTAGTTTACAATCTTGATAAAATGTTGTGCAAGCATTACACACAAAAACCCTAAATGGAGTTTGCGTTTCAGAACTTTACGTATTTTTGTGTCGCCTGCGAAAAGCTGGTGACACATAGGTATTGCTATGTCGGCGTCGGCGTCGTCGGCGTCGTCCGCACAGAGGTTTTCGTGCGATAACTTGAGTTTCCTTTGGCCGATCAAACACTTCATGCAGTGTTTCCTTACCAAAAGTGCTTGCTTGGGATTGATTTTCAGGTCCGAAGGTCAAAGGTCAAGGTCACTGTTACTATAAATAGAAAATATGTTTTCGTGCGATAACTTGAGTTTCCTAGGGCCAATCAAACTCAAACTTCATGCAGTGCTTCCTTACCAAAAGTGCTTGCTTGGGATTGCTTTTCAGGTCCAAAGGTCAAAGGTCAAGGTCATTGTTACTATAAATAGAAAATATGTTTTCGTGCGATAACTTGAGTTTCCTTGGGCCGATCAAACTCAAACTTCATGCAGTGCTAAGCACAATCTCCCAGCTTCCTGCGCAGGCGACACGTCCACTTCCGTGGAATTCTTGTTTTTAACTCAGTAATGATCATTGTGTCGCTATCATTTTTGTACACCAAAGTCTACCGGAGCATAATTTCTTGACTGTTTCCTAGGAGGGTTGAAGTATTCTGATATCCATCCTCGACAATCACTTGTAAACGCTTTCTGCAGAGAGCGAAAGTGAGCGTAACCCCTGCAGTATCTTTTTTTTTTTGTATGAACGTTTCCATGATTTTTTCCAACAAATCATTCCGATACCCCAAAACCTGTTCGGAAAGTGTTTGTTCGAGTTTGTGTTTCCATCTTCTGGAGTCGGAAACTTCAAAGATAACCTTTACCACAACCACAATACCTGACGTCAATTTTATATATATTTACATGTATGATTCAAACAATCCTGACGACAGTCGGCACACGTCTTTAATGGTCGGTAGTCAAGTAGAACCAATGTAAATTCTTTAGTTAATGCACTTGTTAAAACATTGACCTATTATACCAAATTCACAGTTTGAAGCAGATCGATGGTATAGTTATGTTAAATAGATGCAAAGAGAAAGTTCTACCTTTAAACACCCAAATGACATTTTTTTTGAAACATCAAGAGGCCTTCCGTCATGATATATGGCCAGCCGCTTGTTGGCTAAGAGTTTGTGAAAAGAAACGACCTTGAACTATATTCAAGGTCACAGGGGTCAACTATTTTTAAACACTCAAATGGTACCATCTGAACAACCAAAAAGCATTGATGTAAGATATGTATGGCCAGTAGCTTGCTAGCATAAATTGTTACATTCTTTTAGAGAAAAAAACCCACATCGACATGTTCAGGGTCATAGGGGTCAACTCTTTTAAAACACTAAAATGGTTCCTTCTGAGCAATAAAAATCCCAACTGACATTCATAACATATAGCCAACATCTTGCTAACATGGAACACTACAACTACTGCATTTAAGAAATGACATTGATTTAAATTCAAGGTCACAAGAATCAAATATGTTAAAAGGCTCTCAGTGAATCTTCGGAAATACTAAAGAGGCCTACAGTCACGATATATAGCCAGTGGCTTACTAGCAATGAGTGCAAAACTATTTTGGAATAGAAATAATTACCTGTAGTTATATTCAAGGTCAAGGGTCAAATATGTTAATACACTCAAATAGCTTCTGATGAATCTTGCTAGGACAAAGTACTAAAGTTTTGGAGAAAAGAAATCTGTTACAACACTCAAATGACTTCTGAAGAACCAAAAGGCCTTGAGTCGGACATCAAATGTCCTTAATGGCTATTTAGCAAAGTGTAACAAGGTCTGAGAAAAAAAATGTCTTGACCTTCATTCAGTGTTACAAGAGTCAAATATGTTAAAACACCCAAACAGCTTCTTCTGAAGATCTAAAAGGCCCGCAATCCTGATTTTTGGCTATGACATGCCATGGAATGCTTCAAAGTTTTAGAAAAGAAATAACTTTAACTTAAACTCAAGGTCACAGGGTTAAATCTATTTAAAGATCTTAAACAACTACTTCTAAAGAACCAAGAGGTCCAGAATCATTTTGTGTGTGATATACAGCTTCTAGGTTGTTGGCTTGAAGAATTTTAAGTCTTTGGGATAAAGATATGACCTTGACTGATATTCAGAGTCACTGGGGCCAAATATGTTCCGACACTCAAACTGTGTCTTTGCCTCCTGAACACCAAGAGATATAAACTCATAATATATAGCAAGTGGCCTGCTTGCAATTGAGTACTACAAAATATATGAAAACGAATGATCTTGACCTACATTCAAGGTCACAGGGGTCAACTTTGTTAAAATACTGAAATGACTTCTGAAGAACTGAGAATACCTAGAGTCGTGATATTTAGTCACAGGCCCCGTATTTATTATTGTTACAATATGTGGATTTCGCTTAACTTAAAACTTCGCCTTAACCTGTCTTTTTATAAATGTCTTCGAAATTTCTCCCACCCTTTACAGTTGTGTCTCCCTTTAAAATAAATCAGCTTGTCAACCCCCTAGGGAGAGATAGCCTCGTGCAGAAGGGTGTGATCTAAGTCATAACAATGTTATGACGTCACATGAACAATGTATTGACATCACGTCAACATTAGCCGACCATGAAAGACAACTCTGGATTGTAATGGTAATTAACCTTAGCTTTTTTTTTTTTTTTCAGAGACAATGGTCTGTGGTATTACAGATGTAGCATGATGCTGGAACCTACCGTACCAAAGTTAGCGTACAGGTCAGAGGTCAACATCGATGTCAACCAGGTTATTCATATAGAAACTATACACATCAAATGCGAACCAAAGATTGAACGCTATTGCCGATGTAGCTTAGCATCAGACAGAAAAATTACCAAAATGTCCCAAAATATACACTATTCCACCAAGTTCATTGCGTTTAAACACGTACATGTTCAATCAAACAAAGGAAGGCCGATAATTTACAACAATGAGGTCAAGGTCAGCCTGACCTGTCCAAAACTTACAGAAGTTTATCACTCCCAGGCAATCCAGGTTCCGCCAATGAACAGTCAGTCTGATGTAAACAACAATATATCCGTCTACAGTGATGACGACACTTTGAGCAACGACACTATCGATTTTCCGCAGATATCTGGAAACCCTCTGACCATGTCGACTCCCATTCTGGGCAGGCATTTATCGGAGAGAAACCCTAGAATATTTGAAAACGATTCCATATCCTACTTGTATGAACACGATTCTTTAGATTCATTATTCAGCAAGGATTCCACTATGTCTGGAGACGATATCACAGACTTCCAGACACCACAGTTCAGAAACGAGGTGCTCATTCTTGGGTTAAATAGTAAGAAAAAGAGGTATGCAAACACTGCTAAATTATTGAAAGGAATCCTTAAAAAAAGACCACAATAAAAATAATGATTTTTTTTATAATGTTTTCCTCATATTTGTTTTTGACGTATATACGTAACTGCTTGCCACCAAAGCTCATACTAGGTATATGAAAGTTAACATTCTCACAGAATTTTGATAGAAGAGTAAACTTTAAAGAAAGGTATCTGACTGTGGAAGATAACCCTTTACTACATATATATTTATATGGGTCAAAGAAGTAATATAGACGGTAAAATCCCATATAACACTGGATCCTAATGGAGGTATGTCCGTAGGATACGAATTACTTAAAATAATATATGGGGCAAAGAAGTAATTCCAACAGTGTGGTCAAGTTATGGTTGTCAAATTTTCGAAGCGATCCCCTCCTTTATCAAGACACAGTGAAACAGAACAGTTACATGTACATCATATTACAAGAAGATAGAACTGATATACGATGCTCTCAGCTTGGTTGCTGCCTTCGGCTGTCTTTAGCCAAGGGGACGGTTGGTTTTGTATAATAGCTATATTTTCAATTATAGTATATCAGTTCTATCTTCTTATAATATGATGTATATGTACATGCAACTGTTCTGTTTCACTGTGTCTCGATAAAGGAGCGATCGCTTCGAAAATTTGACAACCTTAACTTGTCCACACTGTTGGAATTACTTCTTTGCCCCATATATATATATAAGGTGTTCGAAAATACTGTAAGTGTTATGACTTTAAAATAGCTGCATAAAGGGATGAAGTGGCTGTATTTTAGGATTACTTGGCAGTCGGGTAGCATAGTGGATAGCTAACTCACATTGTATTAAAGTAAATCACGATATTTTGTGAGTAATAAATGTTCAAAAATTTAATGATTTTAAAAATTTCGAGGAGACTTCCTCATAAATCTAAATAGGAGATTATAACTTCATCGATAATCACTATCAATATTAAAGAGTTTTGGAATAAATCAAAAATCAAAGGAGTCTCACATAGACATACCCATATCTGCAGAGAGCGAAAGTAAGGGTAACCCCGAAAGTCTCAAGGATGTAATATACACCACTCCCACAAATTGGTCAAGTATGACCTTTGACCATTTAACCTTGACTAATGACTACCAGATTTACCCCCTCCCCCCGGTACCTGGTAATCAGGTGTAGAATTTTACATTACCATACTTTAATGTGTTTAGGTGTAGAACTTTGTATTACCATACTAGGTGTTGGTATGAAATAATTTGTTCAGGAGTTCATGAAATATCTTTAACACAAGCTTTTTACTACAGATGAACACAATGGCAACGCGATGACCATATTCCGTCTTTGCGTATTGCAGAGTTATCTTCTCTTGTGAGCAGGTATTGATTGTTACGTCCTTGGTTTGTGTGCGAAAATTACGTCGTTTTCTCAAAAATTGATGACGTTACTCTCACAAACAAATGAGGTAACAATCAATACCTGTTAACAAGAGAAGATAACTCTGCAATACGAAAAGACGGAATACCGCCTTCACCAAGTACAATTACAAACCAAAAATGGTGACTTAGAAACTAGAATGTGTATGATGCAGCTCCCCACGTAGAACCATGTGTAATGGGTGATACCAGCTGCAGCAACCCGCATGCAAAAAACTTCAGAGGTCACAGAGGTCAAGGACACAAAACTGGCATGCACCATGGAGGATGCTGTACTCATAGTGGCCCATGGGCATGTGCAGTTGTCTGATCTTTACTGCAGAAACTGGTCTATAACTGACCTAAAGGATTTTATCTACAGTAATATCTCCTTAACTCATTTACCCCTGAAGACACATTTGAACTCTTCCAATTCAAAGGTTGGAATAGTTCACTATGAAATTTCAGGGGTGAATGAGTTAAGAGTAGTAGTATAACAATCTGAAGTCTAGGACTTGAATCCCAGTCTACCCCATTGAATTTTTACACCCAGAACACTGTTGTTTATTCATTTTGTTATTTATTTTATATCTTTTATTTCTCGTAAAAGTCTCCCGAGGTATGGTTATCTTTTTAGAAATGATTTATCAAAGCTATAGTCATGTCTCTGGTAGTGGTACGAGAATCGTTCATGCAAAATCTGAACTGAGGTCACAAAGTTCAAGGCTAAATGGTATAATTATCATCTTTATAAAATAAGTCGTATTTGCGAAAATGGTAAGTTTTTTAGGAGTTCCGACACATGTTCTGATGTAAATTCTAACTTGCATTTTCACTATTTTTGCCAGTGAAATATAGAGAAATATCACTATTAGTGGCACATTGCACCTAGAACGAAACATGAGTTTAGCAAGTAAAATAGGAGACTAGTAGATTTTCAGCTGTAAAATTGAACTCACTCTACCAAACAAAGTTGTTTTGCACCTTTATGCAAAGGAGCATATATAGACTTTATTGCTATCAGTCGGAATATCTACACAGGCCAATGAGCTAAGGTACATGTATTTATTAACCTCATTGCTATAATTTTGTAGTCTTGTACAATGTCCTGTTGTCTATCTCAATAAAGACAATAGATGTCAATAACGTATGAAGTTTAACACGACATTGTGCATGGATTCAATCATCCGAACAAAAATCAACCTTAAATTGAAAACCAGACAATAAAGTCATCACATATAATTTACTAAAATGACAAATTCTTTTTTCACATCCACAGTCAATAATAATAGGATTAGCTATATAAAACACTTGAGATAAAAGACCATGTCTATTTGTATCTTTACAGACAATTATATCTTGTCTCAAATAATTGATTTAACATCAGCATTCTCTATAAAGGATAAAATCTGTCCTTCAGATATCATTAAAAGTGAATGATGAATAACACAGAACATTCATACACATGATCATATTTATTTAACACAGGGGAGATAATCATCATCCTCACGATGCATCCAATGTAGCTGTATTATGAACAGAAGAATAGTCTGATGTAAACACCTGATCTAATAGATTTCCCCCCGCTCATTTACTCTCTTCAGTCACACCCCAACAAGCATAGTCACGCTGTCTCAGCTCATTTTCTCCCTTCGGTCACACCCAAGGAAGCACTCTCTTCAGTCCCACCCCAAGAAGCATAGTCACGCTGTCCCAGCTCATTTACTCTCTTCAGTCACACCCCGGGAAGCATAGTCACGCTGTCTCAGCTCATTTACTCTCTTCGGTCACACCCCAGGAAGCATAGTCACGCTGTCGCAGAGTCAGAGGGTTGGTCTTGTCTTCTGGCATCAATTCCACAGTTCTGTAATACACTGGAAAAAACAATAAACCCAGTATTATAAATAATGTTAAATTTTCAATTTTTTACTTTTTGTTTCAGTATTATAAATTGATTGATATCCAACTACTTTTCCAATTTAACTGGTAACAAAATGTCATTTGATATAATTTCAAACCCATAAATATTTTGAAATTTTGTTCTTCTGATTGGTAAGTATGAACTGTTTAGAAGTTCATACAGCACATACCTGAAGAAAATGTTTTGAAATATCCCAACGTTTGTCTGATAAAGGCAACAGAAAACATTTCACTGGTTGTGCTATAAGAACCTCTTTACAATCCATTCACATGCTGAGCAAGGGGCCAAAGTCTCTTGCTCATTTTCAGCTTTTTCAAGAATCTAAAGGATACCGGGTAAGTAACTTTAATTAATTCAGTAATCAATACATATTTTTGTGTTCAGTATCCTTTCGGTCCTGACATTTTTACATGCTTGAACATTTCTCATAATCACAATGGCCAGATCCTTTACACTTAACCAGTCCTCAAAAACTCATGTAGACTGGTGGTTATCCGGTGAATAGTGATTTCTAAACATAGCCTATATGGAAATTCATAGTCCGAATTATTCTGACGTTTTATCGACTTTTCTTTATATTGGTCTGTCGTCGATTAACGTCAGAACTCCGGCCCTCTATAATATGGGGGAAATAAGCAACCCGCACCCAGGTCCACTTCAAACTGATATTTTAGAAACAAATCGTCACTTTCACACACATGTCGCACATGGGTCGAAAGATCTATTCTTTATGCACTAGGTGGTATCAATAACATGTTTCAAAGATCATTACGAACAGTATTTTCCAACGTTTTCTATACCAACCCATGTTTTTAATGGAAATTAGGGCATGAGCAATGTCACATGACTTGAAGAGCAATGTCACATGACTTGAAGAGATCTCGTGTTACCGGAGGTATTTCCCAACGTTATGACATAGGCTGGCGAGATTTTAGTCACGTGGCATTAGAAGGCGGGGCTTTCAAAAAACTAGAGTAAAACAGAGTAAGTTGGAAAAAATATGTTTTTAGTGATTGTATTGGTTGTTTGAGGCAAGTAACTTATGTTCATCTTGTGCATAAAGAATAGATCTTTCGATCCATGTGCGACATGTGTGTGAAAGTGACGATTTGTTTCTAAAATATCGGAACGCGATCTGTCAAACGAAAACAGAAGATGGCTACTGGCATATAATTCGCCTCCGTTACATCTGAACATTTTATTATTGAAGCATATAATAAAGCTTTTGTACTGGTTAATATGATGCGATAAGAACCAGGTTCATATATACCACGTCATATTCACTCGGCTTCGCCTCGGTCAATATCACTTTTTCAGGTTCATATCACATCATTTTCATCAGCACAAAAATCCATAATCGTATATCAATGCATTACAACAAGAATTACCAGTCGATACTGCCTAAACATAACATAAATCACAGTATCTAATCTTTACAACGTTATACCAGTCGATACTGCCTAAACATAACATAAATCAGCAGTATCTAATCTTTACAACGTTATCACACATAACGCACCTTCAGAATGGCATCAAATATACCATGTCTACAGGTATAGAGAAAATAAGTCACCATATATACATCTTTAACAATTACTTACTTTCTGAAATCCAGGGTATTTTTGTATACATCTTCTTCCTTAATTCTGAAAAAGTAATTTGAAAATTTACAGTGAAACCATTCAATTTATCTGGAAGTCAATTTTTAAAAAAAACACCATTTTAAATACAGTGAAACATTTCACAGGACTTTCAGTCTGACAAAAACATTTAAAACTGCAGCGTAACCTTTCAAGCTATCGGGGCCAATTCTTGTCCAAAATAGACAGATTTTGTGAAGGACTACTGTGAAATCACTGGGTTTCTCTTAATTTCGTTAATTTCCTGGGTATTCTTCATTACATGTAATTACATGTTTGATATAAAACTATTCGCCGTGTAAGTGCGTACTCGTAATCCATAAATTTATGTAAAACCAAAAAATGTGGCCCCATGAAAAAAAATCTGATTTCACAGTGTTTTGGAGTTTAACTTATCTCGACTTTTGCAGAACTTCACGTAATTCATTTTTACACAAAAGGTTGAATTATATTTAACATTATTTATTTCTCATATAGGCCATTTGAACTTTTTTGGAGGTTTATTTCCACCCAGTTTCTCCCCCATGAAAAATCTGAAATGTGGAAAGTATGGATTGATCATGAAAATACAGTATTTACTTGAGGATTTTATATGCATGTTTTGTTTGTGTCCAACAATTATTATCTAAATCCAAATTACCAATCATTCGTAAATGTAAGGTTTCTTATTGCGGAAGTCTTTTGGAAAGGCGATTCATCTTATGCATAGTAAGGTAGCATACATACTTAAAGACAAGTTGTTTTTTTTACAGAAAATCATATCGGGATGAAAATAACATAAATGATAAACAAGAGGCCCCAGACTGATAATGTCACAAAGCCTCATTATCACAAGTTTATTTAAAATTAAGTCTGGTATGTTTACAAAATCATCCCTAAAATTGCTCTATTTTTGGATGAAATCTGATCAGCGTTTCAGGAGGAGTAGACTTTTCATGGCAAATATTGATGAGTGAATGGAGAGACTATGTAGGGCAGACCTAAGCATAATCTCACTTAGCCTAACTTTCTGGCAAGGTGAGCTTTTTTATATACAATCCCTTTAACTAATTTGTAAACAGCAATGTTTTCAATTCAGAATCCAGGTCCCTTTCAAGGCAACCGACTTAATTTTCAAGGCAATTTTGAGATTCTCTGATCCATGTCATGTTTTTTAGATACAAAGCTAGCCAAGGGTTTGAAAATTTAAGAATCTTGCCACTTGTGTTGAGATTTCCCCATCTCCCTTACAAGTGTATGACATTTATCTGATATTGATTGGAAAAACAAGATAGCTGCCACGCAGCCAAGTTTGATTTTAATAGTTAAAGTTTGTTGTCGCTATTTCTCAAGAAGATCTTGACAGATCTTTCTCAAATTTCATACCAAGGTTTCCCTTGATCAATAGTTGTGCATATTCTATTTTGAGACTGACTGGAAAAGCAAGATGGCTACCAGGCAGCCATCTTGGGCTTGAAGAGTTAAAGATTGTTTCAGATATTTCTTAATCTCAAGAAGAGAATATTTTGTTCGTTTAATGAAAAATGACCTCACTTTGAAAGGACACTATCAAACCAAACATGAAAAGAAAATTTAAACAAAAGATATTTATTGTTGACAAGAATGTCAATCCAACAGATAAAAGAAGGAAATGAAGGGAAAAAATCAAACTGACATAGAAATAATGAAGATCTTACATTGGTGGGTGCCTAGATCCCTTTGCAATCTCTTGTTCCTATACCGGATATAAAAATGCACTTTTTTCTATTAAAACAAGTCAATTTGTCGATAGTTTATCAATTTTTCATAGACTGCCCAAGGCTAAGGGCCAATCACTAATTCTGCACTCTAAGGCTTTCTTTACTCGATGCTGTTTACCTATATCCTTAGTCATCCTCATGAAGTATACAAAGCCGAAACCAAGGAATGTAAGCTCGCCTACAATACCAAAGCCTACAAAAAGCTTTACTTTGGAGGAAATGCGCATTTTCTGGGGAGTCTTGGTGAGCATCTTGAATCTGCTGGGTTACCTGTATGAGAGGAAAAAGAATTGTTAGTTAGCACTGATGTAGACATGCATGAATTAAGAAAGTTTGTCAGAGTACATAAGTAAATTTGATATTCTCTAAGAATAATTCTATATAAAAATGCACTGCAGGCTACCAGGCGACTGTGTAATGTTATGTAAGTACAGCTGTATAAGGAGTAACCCTATGTTCTAGCATGTTATAATAACAAATAATAGATGATCCAACAATCCTAATGTGGAACTTTGCGGTAGTGTCCTAGGGTGAATCCACAAGTGGATTCTATAGAGATCCTTACTAATAAAACATAACGGAGAAATCTCAACACCACGGGGACGTTTTGTGTTATTTACTGTCTGTTCTGATGGCCACATAGCAGGCCGAAACATGTAGACAGTAAATAACAGAAGTCATCCTTGTGGTGTCGAGATTCCTTTATTCCTTTATTGTGTTGTTACATTAGAAATTTTAGTGGGGTGGAAATGCTCACAATTTTTGTGTTGAGTAAATTAGTATGGAAATATCCACATTGTAAATATATACTTACACAGATTAATAGAATATATGGACTTCGGAACAATTGCCAAGGTGAGCATTTCCACTCCATAATCAGTGTAACATAAAATTTCCACATTTGCAAAGCATGGGCCTCTTGCTCATATATTAATCATATATCTAGAAAAGTGTGGATATACCTGTCCTGGGTCAAATTAAAAGAATCTTTCACCCCCTTGGGGATGAGTTAGGGGAATCTCAACCGAAGGAGAAAGATTCTAAGTTGACAAACATGAGGCTTTGCTGAGTGTTTGGCAATTAACTTTAGAGTCTATCTTTCCTCGAGGATTTGGGAATCTCATTTCATTAGGGTAAATGATTCTTTTTCTCTAACCCTGTTCACCCATTGTGTATCATATACATAATGTTATGCAAACGTTACAGATTGAATGCAGGGTTGATGCGACGTCTTGTGTACTGTTGATGTGTCATCATAAAATTGTTATGAATACAGGAATCCCCATCTCAACCCTAGGGTGAGACAAGGATTTCTCTTACCCTGTACAGGTGTATCCACACTTTTGCCGGTGTGAGATTTCCTTGTCTATAACCCTAGGGTTGAGACGGGGGGATTCCCCTATTCATAACAATGGTATGACGTCACTTTAACAATACAATTGACGTCATGTCAACAATCCATCAACCCTGAATTTAGCATGTAACGTTATCATACACCCTAGGGTTGAGACGGCTAGATAGGGCGCTAAATCAAATGTTGTATATTATTATTATTGTTTATTATTATCATTACTTTGTGTATATACATTGTATGATACACAATGGGAGAACAGGGTAAGAGAAAAAGAATCATTCACGCCCTTGTGGGTGAGATACAGGTTTGGCAACTTATGTAAATTAGGAATCTTTCCCCGAGGGTGGAGATTCACCTATCTCACTCCCAAGGGGGTTAGAGATTTTATTATTCTCACAATGAATCTCACTTCATGGTTAGAGCATCCGTCTTAAGAGTTTGGAGGGTCCTGGGTTTGAACCCTAGTCTGGCCGTGCATTGTTCCTCTCCTGTTACAGTGGTGCCTATGAACAACCCTTGTATAAAGCATTTGGTGTTCCCTTGGCAAGGAGATACCTAAACCTGGGTTGTAAATAGTTGTGTCTTTGTGGGCGAAGACTTAGAAAAAGGAGGGAGGAATGTAATGGAACCAGACTGGGTCGATCGTCAGTGACTAGGTAGCTCAATTGGTTAAAGCATCCGTCTAGAGTTTGGAGGGTCCTGGGTTCAAACCTTAGTCTGGCTATGCATTTTTCCTTTTCCTGTTACATTTGGGTACTATGAAATATACCCATGGAAGGTGGTATAGGGTGTTGTGTGCATATTTGGGGACGAAGACTTTGTTGAAGGAGTGAGGAACGTAGCGGAACTAGACTGGGTCGATTGTCGGCAACCAGGTAGCTCAATTGGTAGAGCTGGTTCGAACCCTGGGCCCATATTCATGAAACCGTTCTCATGCTCAAGCATGGAATCTGTGCTCAAACTAACTTTCTGGTAACTCGCTTAGATCATGTCAAACGGTCAAAAAGTCAAATGTAAACATTGAAAGCAGTATTTGGCTATAAGTCTCTTCAAAATGTTTCCAAATCATTGACAAAATAAGATTTATTAATTGAGTTATAACCAGAACAAGAACTTAGGCTTGAGCACAAAATCCTTGCTTGAGCATGAGAACGGCTTCATGAATACGGGCCCCCCTGGCCCTGGTGTGGCCATGCATTTTTCCTCTCCTGTTACACATGTAACCCCCTCCCTCCCAACACCCCGACCATATAATTTACATTGATCGCGTGACGCCTCATCCCATCTGACCCCCAAGTGCCTTCGATTTGCAATGACATATTTAGGTGTGTAAAGAACGTAAGTGACCGTAACCGCTAGTTTCGTGGATGTTTCAGTAACCTACTGTAGGTCTTCTAAATATTTCTACTGTCCACACTCGGCTGCAGTAGACAAGGTCAATGAAAGATAATCGTTTACGTCGTTTGTCAATAAGTATCCAGAACTCACGAACACCATACTTACTTAAATTAATGCCCCAACTAGTATATTGTTATAATCGCTCGATCTGTTTAAGAGTTTTTCCTTATCCACCCATCCGAAAGTGCAGACCATTGCACAGAAAAATCTCCATTAGAAGGGAGGTTACTCTATCATGAATGTTCACGCTTTGGTTTCACACCACAAACCCTGTTTAAAACTGGAAGACCTCGATTACCCCCGAGTATCATTCCAAGATTGGAGGACTCAGGAGTGCGCCTGGAACTTCAATTGTGGGCTGTAAGATGTAGACGGAATCATATTCCAACAAATATAAAATGTCGGATAAGGATAAGTTCTGTAAATAGCTACTAAAATCAACTTCGATTAATCTGATAATTACTCAGAAATTTCCTGTGATAACAATTACTTGCTTATCAAAGTTAAATAAGAGATAAAACCATCATTAAACATGAATATATATGACGTTTGCTTGTCTTTCAACTTTTGAGAAATTCATAGATTCTGCTTTAGCACTTATTCTCTTATATTTACCATAGTATGGCATTGCTTCTATATAACCCTACCAAATGCAGTTGGCATCCTTTAGGCTATGAATGCCATCGACCGAATACTTGCTGACGTCATCATGATTATGACGTCATAATTGTAGCGTTGGTTACCACTAGCCCTCCCTTGAAAACGGGTGTTTTATTCGATCTTTATACAACAAATATAAACGATACTAGCCCGAGTTTCCTCTGGCCATGACACCAGACTTAGACATGTCTGGTGTGAAATCTGTCTCTCAAAATGTCTTAAGTCTGGTTTCAGGGCCAGAGGAAACTCGGGCTAATACGATACATACACTAATTTTAACTAAATGCTGGATTTGGGAAAAATAATTTGATTATCTAAGAGATGGAAATATTTCGAAAATGGTAAATATAAGTATTGAACTGCTTTCAACTGAAATCAGTTCAATAATTAATTTGCCCTACATCAACTGGACATTATTAGCAAATCACAATTTCATTATCTTAATGCTATACAGTATAAATTTACGATACTGACTAGCACGTAGGCTGCACATATTTTTTTCTTTCATTTGAAGTTTTTTTCGTGTAAGAAAACAAATATTTCTCTTTTGAATCTCATTCAGAAAAATGTCTACCATAACATTTTTTTTTAATCATTTTAAAGTTGTCAAACCCACTTTTCAATTGGATCTCAGATCGACGTTCCCCGCGTAAATGACATTAAAGAAATCATTCAAGTTTGTACCTGGTGTTTTAACATTTATTATCATTATGATACGAAATTTAAGGTAAAGGGAATAATCTAGTTAAACTATAATAATATCATTTTAACCATTGTAAAATTGTTTAAACCCTTTTCGTAAGAAGTGTTCCAAATGCATTTTACAGAATTGCAGTTGTTCAAAATTTAAACGTTTAAAAATGAAAAATAAAATATTAAACAAAAAAACAGCAGGAGTCGAAGTCCGGATCTTTATATTACAAAGCCTACGCTTGATCATCTTTACAATTTAGGAATAACAACTCCAAAAAAAATCTTTACAATTTAGGAATAACAACTCCAAAAAAAAAAAATGTCGAATTTATGGGCTGCAACCCCCCCCCCAGTTCAAAAACATATTTTATTGTACAAAGATACAAATGGATTGGACAACAAGTCATTTCGCAAAACCCCGGCATGAACAATTTTGTGTGCATCAATCAACAATTTCCCGTTTAGTTATGCTTCAGAAACGTAACATATTTATGTGGATTTAGTCACTATGATCTCAAATAAAACGTGTCAATAACAAATCATTGAGTTACGGAATATGAGCATACACAGACAAACCTAAGCCTCATTCATTACGTAAAAAAAAAAGACCAACCCCGCCAAATTGGGTTACCCGATTAGCATTTTTGGATTAAGCCCCAGATTTGATAAGCAATATAAAATTTTGGCCCATCACAAGTTTTCTTCGGGCTATGGTATATGGTATTTGTAACGGAGATACAACTTTTATTTGTCATGTTACAAAAATTGTATAGTTAGTTTTCTAACACATTATATCGATGTCGTGTCAAAACTGGAAGTAAAAAGGTCTGTTTCATATTTCGACAAATTTGCACCTTAAATGTTCGGGTGAAATAACACAGAGTGTGCGTGTGGGTATATATGCCTGTCGCTTGTTACTTTGTATTTTGTATTCATGAAAAAACGCCATTTAAGTCCGATTTTATCGCTAGTTTTCATAATTAATTTCTATATAAGTCAAACACAGTGCTGTGTGTATAATCTTGTGGGGTTTTTTTTGGAACTGTCCTCTTACGGGGTCCACGCGATGTCTTGCAGCTAAAGCGGTCCGATGATTTAAACACTCTAAATAGGACTACCCGTTGATTTCATATAACAACCGTAAGCTTGAAGCATGTAAAAGTTTAACGTGGCGTGTGTTCATTATATAACATATAAGGGGGAGAATCTCGAACGTTCCTATATGTGTGCTGGTTGGTTTTCATGTTTATATAGCTGGGTATTTGTATAAGTCACGAGGTTTACCGAATGTATTTTAAAATTTATATATAAAGATTGCGTATTTATTTCACAAATATTACGAATTTTTTTTCAAAACTTATACTAATCACTCTTTCTTGTTGGCCGGTATGGATGCGCGAGGTGCCATAATATGTTTTATGGGAGAGAGAAAAAAAAGGAAAATTAAAAAATGAGAGTTAGATAAACGTGATAACAAGCCGTCGAAATTCGGGGACATTTTCGTCCATATTGTTCATATCATATCTATAAGGCCTTCTTGTTTCCGATCGGGAAAAAATATTGTATAAAGAAATTGTGACGTTACAATGGAAGATGCCAGCGCAAATCATTGCAACGTGACGTCAGAATTAAAAACACATTGACAAACACTATCCACATGTTCAAAAGTTGCCACCATCATTGTCGATGAGTGGATATGATGACACAGTTGATGGACCCTAAACTCTCTGTTCATGCCGTCCCCATAGGACTGGCCAATACAATTCCGTCCAGGGTGTTACCCAAAAGTGGGTAGAGCACAGAGCGGCTTATCCAACAAAATGAGTGTGGAAACGTCATTCATGACGTCATTTCATCTTTATTTTAACACCACGTCGACCAGTTACTCACACTTTTAAATATAAAAAAAAGGTATGTGATGGTGTTTTTTGTACACAGGAGTGATGATAGCAAGGAGCTAGGTCATATAGAAAAAAAGGTGATGGTTATATAAATGTCATTATCAATTCTCTTGACAAATAGAATCTTCCCCTACCTTGAGAGTGTGACAAAGAAATATCTAATCCGAGGGTGGATATTCTTGATTGTCTTACCCGATGATCTGCCGAGGTAACACTTTCGAGAACATCATGCCGAGGGTTGGAGATTTCGCTGTCACTATCTCAAGGTAGGTGATGATTGTTTTTCTCCCATCCGGTTTCACTTACAAATCCGCCAACAAGCGGTGATTGCATGAAATATAAGCGTTTATTGCATATTTTTCCAGATAATTCATAGTTGTTTTCTATGGTCAGCAACTGTTGACGTAACGTCAATGCATTGATGACGTGACGTCATACAAGTGTTACGACTTAGATCGCGCCGTTCTGCACGAGGCTATATCTCCCCCCAGGGAGTGACAAGCTGAACACATGTGAAAGGTTGGAGGAAATAGTATCACTTCAGAGAGTAGTTTACACATGTACTTGAAAACTAATTTGCAAAAATGGATTTATCTGATGTTCAATAATCATTGTGACGTCATGCCGCGTGATATTTTATGTCATACTATTAAAAAAAAAATAACAACAACACCCACCCAATTGGAAATTGCATTATATTTATATTTTGTAAAGCATTATGGAATTGGCGTTTATAAGTTGCAATAACTTGTGTCCAATCCTTTTGCAATTATATTGCAATAAAATATGTTTAACTAAAAACACCCACACACATTAAAAAATAAATGAATAAATAAATAGGAATAAAATAAACTTAGCAAAAACAGATAATCACAAAATTTGTTTGAAAATTTCCCATGATAAGTCATGCTTTTTTATCAATAATTTGAAATAAGAAGTGTTATATTAAGGCGATATGCACTTTTCCGGTGTCTGACAATAATTGACATCCCCCGTTAGCTAGGTCAGCAACCTATTAATTAGGATATACGTCTCGTAAAACTCGAAAGTCTGGCAAAACTTGAGAACAAATACATTGATCAGCCTCTAGATCTGTTTCTCCTGGCAGGTAGGTTCTGCGGTCTAGTGCTATCACTGCGCCAATATTTTGGTTCGAATTATATATTTTTCATTTTTATTTTTCAAGTTAATTTTTCATTGGTTTATTTCGAAAACCATTCTTGAGTGATATTAGAAAATAATAAAAAAAACACCACAGAAATATTTTTTATTTGTTTGTAAGTAACTATATTTTTCATTCCTGGAAAATTAAGTCATATGCCTAAATAATATATTATGTTCTTAGTTAATTTGTGTTATTATATCACAGACGTTTCTACATTGTACTAATGGCATTATGTCTCTGGTGAAATGTAACTTTTTTTTGTAAAAAATCAAGTGTCTTATTCTATTCCAATTAATTATTTCTCCTTCAAAAATTAGTAAAATTATTTTTCCGGTTTTATGTGTAGTTCAAATAGGTTAACATATACAAGTGCCTGGTAAGTTTAATTTGTTCGTCGATGAATTCTGTCCCCTGTGTATTTATTACTTTACGACCTGTGTTCGTGCATAGATAAACTATATCACACATCAGCTGATACTAAATGTGGACATTACTGTTCGTCCGCAAGTTTTAAAAATTTTGATACGCGATACGTTAAAAACAAAACAATAACAATCATTGTTTTGAAACATTCAATCAATCAGCTAGAGTTCCTAGTTCGAATTTTTAATATCAGAGTAATTGGACGGTATACATTCTGTACAGTAACGATACAGCTAAATAGTGTCAGAAGGTGCAACTTTAAATGATTTTTACGGTCGGTGTATGCATTAAGTATCATTTTAATGGTTGAAATACAAAATTACTAGTATTATGAGATAAAATCTAACTACAAAATAAACCCACAAACACAGAAAATGAGAGAAATTCTGGAAAATGTAAACAGCAGGCTCGTGCATTATCATAATGTGAAAATGACGTCATCACAGACGCCTGCGTATAACCATTTCCCATAATTCTCCATTGATAACTTTGGTCGGCCATGTTGACATCTTCGTAGGAAAATTGCCGATCCATGGGTTAATTAACAGATCCAATACGGGAAGTGGAAACTTTATTTCACTATGTTATGACATTGAAACAACTCAGAAATAATCGGTCTGTGCAACTAAATACTTGGATTCGAGCTGGAAACAAACCGTAGTGCAAAAGAGCATTGACATTGTGAAGGAAGTAGATGAAAATCGCATTTTTGGTTGGTTTCCTTTGGAATCCGTGATACATTGTGGTAAAATTAGGGTTGGTGCCCTTCCGCTTCTAAGTACAGTTAAAGCTCTCAGTATTGATTTTGGTCGGTGAACATTTCACAAAGATGAGGAAACGACAAGGGAGGAGGTAGCAGACGACTGACTAATGTGTTGGTTTGTGAGTCAGTCATGATGTCTGCCGAGGAGAGATTGAAGAGGCTCGGACAGCTGTATGTTGGAGGGGTGCAACAGAGCAATGGCCAAGCCCTCAGCCTTGAGAGTCTCCTCGATGTTCTTATTGTTCTCTACGATGAGTGCTGCAGTTCCACACTCCGACGAGAGAAGAATATATCGGAGTTTGTCGATTTCGGTGAGTATATAGACAAGTGCCCGTGGCTACAAATTGCAAATACACATACCCAATACACAACAGAAGAAAATATGCAGTCAGTCACAAAACTTGTGTCAAATATTGCTCATTTTCTGTACTTTTCTTGCATGTTCCTTAAACTGTTCAGTGCTTGTGTAATTTCAATGCCAATACAGGAGTTTTGTGTGTCGAAAACTATTGCACATAATGTCTGTAGCCTTAATTTTCACATTTGACAGGTGACCTGGTTTGGTAAACCTACCATACTACAATATCATGTTCAGTCTGATAAGATCTTTGTATTGGAATTGATGTTACAAGTCAAACTTCTATTTTATATCTGTATTATTTTGCCTATTTTTTGTGGATACATAAAAAGTATGGTATGTAATATCGGATATATGCTTCCATGTATATATTTGTCTGTGTGACTCCACAAACATAGCTAACATGTCATCCTAATTAAGTTTTTGACCTGAAAAAAATAAGTAAGAATGATTTA
Organism: Mizuhopecten yessoensis; assembly: GCF_002113885.1. Classification (NCBI taxonomy): domain Eukaryota; kingdom Metazoa; phylum Mollusca; class Bivalvia; order Pectinida; family Pectinidae; genus Mizuhopecten; species Mizuhopecten yessoensis. The sequence continues at coordinate 1,824,856 of NW_018408922.1, forward strand.
TTATAATATTAAAATAATCATGACATGAAATATATGCATTCACAGCAAGTGTGCATCTACTACCCCTTCATGGAAATTTTGCAACATGCCAGTGTATGTTTTAGACCTGAACTACTAATTTAACTACAGACATGTATACATATTATTCTCTTAGGGGAATGGGCCAGGTGAGTGCAGGTGACCAGAGAGCTCAATTGGTCAGAGAATTTGTCTTAAGAGTAAGGAGGTCCCTGGTTCAAATTCTGGTCTTGCCCCTGTTGTGCATTTTCCCCTCTCCTGTTTCAGCTGTCAATCCTTTTTTCAAGTACAGTCAAACCTGTCTCAACGACCACCTGTATTCAGTGACTTCCTGTCTTACACGACCTAAATTATAACCCCCAATGATATTTACTATATAACTGACCTGTATTCAACGACTCCCTGTCTAACGCGACTAACGACCATAACATTTCACACCTAGAGTGTAAAAAAAAACTCTCGTGACTATGCGACTATTCCGATATTGAAAACAAAACCGGAAGTTGTAAAATGATACAACGACATGGACATGCATTTTGAGTGTTCTATTCCGTATTAAAATATACTATGTTTCTGTGGCATACATATGGGATAAATATTATATGAACCATGAGTAGACATCGTTGTCATGAACTGTGAACCACTAAAGTGAGTTTTTCAAGCCAAATTTGTTCCGCCCAGATTTCGTGCGGAATCTGCATCAAAGAATTAGTGCTTCGGAAATAAAAGGTTGCAGTCGGCAAATTCATATCCAATAGAAAAAAGACCGACCAGCGGCCTCTTATGTTATAGGAGTATACAAAAACGTCAACGCTATCTTACCGACAATGAAGAAATTAACAAATTATGTTATAAATGGTTTAAGGGGTGCAGTTAGAAAAAAAACTATTTAATGAATTATTAATATATGTTTATAAATGTCATTGTTTTATCACGTAAATATTTCACAAATAAATATCATAAATCATTAAACACACAGTTTATATCTTTCTTTAAAAAATTTGATCCTGTCTTATGTGACCTTATCTTGAACTTCCTTCGGAACGTCACATAAGACAGGTTTGACTGTACTGTGTGTGCACTCGTCAAGGGAATACCCAAATCTGGGTTGTAAATACAGTGTTAGCACTGTGTGTCATAAATTGTGTCCTTTTCAAATTAACCAGGTTCCTTGTAATAAGTTCAAACAGAATTATTAAAAAAAAAAAGTAGGATCCTTTTGAAATACTATGCTTCCTTATGATATTGGACTTCTTCTAATAGCGTGTCAAAGACTTTGGGGAAAAGGAAGGATGTGCAGGTGGTGTATAAGATTTCAAGATTTTTTATTGACACTCAGACACATAATAGAAGGATATTGGGCAAGGTGGATGACTGTGACCAGGTACAGCCCAATTGGTGAGACTGAGAGTGTCCGTCTATATAGCTAGAGTTTGTAAGTCTCGGGTTGAGAACCCAGTCTGGCCTTGTTTCATTTTCCCTATCCTGTTACAATTCTATACCAACTGTATGTACTTTCCATTCTTGTGTCTGTTATAGAATCATATAATCAATCAGTTAGCTAAAGCATTGATATAATTATTTACAAATTGTCATAATCTGAAAATGAAAAAATATCAGAGCAAATAGTTTTCATTTTTTGTCTATGCTGCAAATTATAACATGGCACAAGCTGAATATAACAAAACGATCATTCTTCTTTACAATCCCTGTCCCACTGCACTGTGGTTTTTCCTACATACAGTAACCTCCCTTCCAAAATGCTGAGAAAACATTATTAAGACTTCTGAAATGGTTAAATGTCAAGGGTCACCTGAAACCCATGCCATGATATGGTAATATCTAAACTTGGGTTTGCAGTATCTAGCATAACTAAACATGAACAAGTACCCACAATTGAGTTGTCTCCATCTGAGATTTTCCAGCACAGCACAGGTTAGAAGAAATGCCACACTAAACTGTTTTGTTAGATAGTTGGACCAGTCTGAAACTTTGCAAATTCTCACTTGGGCTTGGTAAAATAGTACCCCCATATCGTACCGTCTGTACAGTTGCTGTACCGAAACCACGTTGAACAAAAAGAAAAATACTGCGGTACAGCTACACTGCAGTTTACTGTTCAACAGTACCCCTAAAATTTAGCATTGGACTAACATTGTAGTGACTTCCTGAGTCTTCTGCAGCACACAAACAAATACAACTAAAGCAAATCAAAGAACATGAACATGAGACCATATAAAGTGGTAGGAAATACAAGATTCACATTACGACAATGCCGCCTCGAATGAGTTGCAGTTCAAATACGATTCACGCCAACATAATGCCACTTCAAATGAGTTGCAATTGAAACTGAAGTTCTGAGCCATTAACCCTTTCACCACTGTAGATTATAATGGACTCATCCAGACAAAAGTATGGTACTGGTAGAGTCTTTAAAGTTACCTAGGGGTGAAAGGGTTAAAATCTTGAAGAAAATGTTCTTTTGTGAACCGCATTGTTTAGTTACTTTAAATATTGTCATGATGAGTAACGAGTCAAATGTCTTGTATAGATATATTTATCATAAATTTGGGAAAATGTATTACAGCCCTGATTTTAATTTGAAGCTATTGGCGCCAGCCTATTTGAAACAATAAGTTTGACTAGAACGTGTTTTCATTCAAATGACAGGCATTTGCTTTTCAAAAATCCCTGCCTTTTATCACTCATCAGTTATAAGCTAGTATAAATAAGCAGTGTCTAAACATTTAGCCCGGAAGTTTTGACGGATTAGATAAATTAAAACTAAGAACTATGTGTAACATCTTAAGATTATTTAATTGAATTACAAAAATAGTTTAAACACATTTTTTCAGCCATTCCAACAAAATCTCAATGACGTTCCCCCCCCCCCGAGTTATTTACATCTCCTTCTAAATGGCCTGTATAAAAAGAGACCTTAGCCAGATACACATGTACAAGATGTATTCCATTAGCCTCAAGCATATGCTTGCTTTCTTTTATATGTGCTCTGAAATTTATTTTCTGGAAGTGTCACCATGTATAAATCAATGGGAACAGCTTTGATATTTACAGTGTACAACTGGATGCTGCCATAGAATGAAGTAAAGCAAGCTGTATAAAGTGTTATCCATGTACACTGTCCTATACTGACTGCCAAATCCAAAACATTGTAGACACACATTACATCTGCAGATTTTTCGGGATAATTTGGAATCGACACCTTTCACTGTGAAAAAAAGTGGCAGCTTGTATTATTTGCAAATCATTTTGTTTTTCCCAATCTCTTCAAAAGATTTATGGAGCATATTTCATGAATTTTGATAATCATAAGTTACGGAGGTATCTAAACAGTCGCGTAAAGTCAAGAGAGTTCCCAACCTGTTAAATTAGCGGTGCTTTTTTAAAATTGGCATTCAAATTTGAAAGGTATCCAGTTTGTTCAATAAAATGACCTTGACCCACTTTTAAGGTAACAAGAGTCAAATGTTCTGAAAACATCTTTGAAAGGATTCTGCAGAACTTTATGTACCTTTGGTCGAGTCATATTTGTCCTGTTGCATTTTGGAAAAGGAGGCTATTAATTAAATTCCAATAAATTACCTTGACCTACTTAACATGGTTTATAGTTCAGATGTGTCCTAATTTATAAACTAATAGTGACTTTAACAGAATTTGAAAGGCATGTCAAATGCATTACATATCATGTTACATCTGAACATTTGAATAACATTGAGTAGTACAGAATATTTTTAAGAAAAAAAAAATGTCACCGTCAGTCATTGAGTAATTATGAACATTATGTATTATTCTCCCAGCAAATATATGATCCATATTGGAAACAAGACAAGTAATAATTGGTATATTGGGTTGTGTACAATTTTCTTGCTATACAGTGACAAATAGCTAGAACAAATGGTTACAGGTATTACACTATTGATAATAAGATTAGTGTGTGGATCTGTGTAGCAGCATACCTTCAGGTGTACCCTGTGTATTAGGTGTTGTACAGACAGTATTGGTAACACTTGTGTGTGGTACTGTGTAGCAGCATACCTTCAGGTGGATCCTGTGTATTAGGTGATGTATTATTGTGTAGTCCTTGTACCTTATATATAGATAGTCTTGGTAACACTTGTGTGTGGTTCTGTGTAGCAGCATACCTTCAGGTGGATCCTGTGTATTAGGTGATGTATTATTGTGTAGTCCTTGTACCTTATATATAGATAGCATTGGTAACACTTGTGTGTGGTTCTGTGTAGCAGCATACCTTCAGGTGCATCCTGTGTATTAGGTGATGTATTATTGTGTAGTCCTTGTACCTTATATATAGATAGCATTGGTAACACTTGTGTGTGGAACTGTGTAGCAGCATACCTTCAGGTGTTCCCTGTGTATTAGGTGATGTATTATTGTGTAGTCCTTGTACCTTATATATAGATAGTCTTGGTAACACTTGTGTGTGGTTCTGTGTAGCAGCATACCTTCAGGTGTTCCCTGTGTATTAGGTGATGTATTATTGTGTAGTCCTTGTACCTTATATGTAGATAGTATTGGTAACACTTGTTTGTGGTACTGTGTAGCAGCATGCCTTCAGGTGTATCCTGTGTATTAGGTGATGTATGATTGTGTAGTCCTTGTACCTTATATATAGATAGTATTGGTAACACTTGTGTGTGGTACTGTGTAGCAGCATACCTTCAGGTGTACCCTGTGTATTAGGTGATGTATGATTGTGTAATCCTTGTATCTTATATATAGATAGTATTGGTAACACTTGTGTGTGGTAGTGTGTAGCAGCATACATTCAGGTGTACCCTGTGTATTAGGTTATGTATGATTGTGTAGTCCTTGTATCTTATATACAGACAGTATTGGTAACACTTGTGCGTGGTACTGTGTAGTAGCATACCTTCAGGGGTACCCTGTGTATTAGGTGATGTATGATTGTGTAATCCTTGTACCTTATATACTGACAGTATTGGTAACACTTGTGTGTGGTTCTGTGTAGTAGCATACCTTCAGGTGTAGCCTGTGTATTAGGTGATGTATGATTGTGTAGTCCTTGTATCTTATAGATAGACAGTATTGGTAACACTTGTGAGTGTGTGGTAGTGTGTAGCAGCATACCTTCAGGTGTACCCTGTGTATTAGTGATGTATGATTGTGTAGTCCTTGTACCTTATATATAGACAGTATTGGTAACACTTGTGTGTGGTACTGTGTAGCAGCATACCTTCAGGTGTATCCTGTGTATTAGGTTATGTATGTATAGACAGTATTGGTAACACTTGACATCTTTATCTTGCCTTCTTGTGTTTGGAAACTAATTAACCAACTTTTTGTGTGTTAAGAATGTTTTAAATTAAAATCTTCTTGATGTTTATTTTGTTCTCGATGTGTTGTTAAGTGTAGAACTTTTGAGTTCCAGTTTATAATTTCAATACTGTTATTTTTCTGTAAGAATTGGTAATGGTTCATTGTGCAATTGGAAAACATCCATATTTCTTAGGTGCATACATGCATCCATTAGTTGTGAGGTGGATTGAATGATGTTTCTTCAGTAAACGTATTATTTGTTCCAATATTCGGCCCTGTACATTTGATATCATACATAATGTAGTTCATTTTATGTTGATACGTCTTTGCCATTATAGTGGAATTAGAATTGAAATGCTGCTTTGTAGCTATAGCTATAATATATATATATAGATCTTGGCCTTCAGCTTGTGTCATATTCATGTATTTGTCTTAGTCGGTTTTTGACTTATATTTGTTATTAGGTAAATATATATTATTTATGACAGATCAGCCTAATTTCTTATTAAAGCTACATTGTAGGACTTCTTGGTGTTTTTTTTAATTGATCTATTCAATTTGTTATATCCTGGGTAATGTTAAAAACTAATTAATCCTTGCCCACAAGACAGAATTGCTGATGATTTTGTTATCATCATTTAGTAATGGTGCTGTTCATAATTGTTATTTATAGTCATGGAGAACAGCTGGGAAAGTGATTCACTATGGGGGAGGATTCTTTCCCCTAGCTTATAAAGTAGTGTCAGCATCCGCAGCAGTCGAGAGATTGGGTAGCTTGATGCTCGACCAGAAATAGGCATAGGAGAACAAATTCTAAATCATAAGGGATCAGATCTACAAATATTTCTACATTTTTTTGTATTATAGTCAAAGGATTACTTTAGAAATTCTGGAAAAGCTATATATGTTTGTTTTGTTTGTGACAAGAAAATAAAGATAAGTGTACAATTAATGCATGTAAGCTAAGTACACATAGCTGCTTTGACTCTTGTGGTTCTCCTCAGGACTATAGCCGTACCAGTGGTGCCCACTAGGGGTATGTGTATATATGCAGCAAAGAAAGTATGCACTGTCTGTCAGATCTGAACTGTTCATCAAGTCTTTTTCACATTGTGGGATTACTACATAAAATCTTGTTTGTTCTATTACAACTGAATATTCTGGAAAAAATGATACGGTGGCCTGGTGACTTTCTGTGGTGGTTGCAAAGCTATATATGTGAAGATTGTGCTATATTTTAAATGTTTTTTTCTCATATTGTTGACATTATGCATTTTCTCAAGTACAGTATGCTACATTATGTGGCCTTGACCTAGAAAAACTTGATGACTGCCTGATTGACTGAACATACAACCTTTCGTTTATGAGGTGTTATCAGCATTGCAGCCATCCGAAACAAATCGGTGTTTCTGTCATAAAGCTTTCTTCATATGATTAGACGTTATTATCAAAATCAAATTAGATTGAAGTCAGATTCCACTTATTTACATAAAAACTTAAAAGGGTGCTGGGCTCACATTTTTTAATGCCGAGTGACATATGGGATGCCTTTATTTAGACACTTTTATTTTGTACTTTATCCTACTCCTAAATAAAATTCACCATCAATCAAATGGTCCATCTATCATACTTTTATATTACATTGATCACTATACGTCGGCAAATAAAGTTAATGGCAGCTTTGTATCAATTTAATATGCTCGTTTGTGCACAATATGTTTTTGGTGGCAGAAGCTATCCAACTAACAAAACAATTAGATGATTTCTGGAAAATATAAACTCTGACAAGAAAAATATTGGAAATTTTAAAATCACTTCTGGTTCTCTTATTAGAGCAGATGCCCTATAGGCATTATGACATTAAAAAATATTGTGTTAAATTTTTCGTAAAGTTTTTCTGTTAATGAATCTGTATAAAAAAAATATAGATTTTATAAGTTAAATAATTGCAATCAGCTAAAGATGAAGATAATTATATTGGAATGAAATAGGAATCATTTAAACTGCATAATAAAGTTGAAAATCAGAATTTTATGTATTGGGCATGATACCAAAATATTCAGGATTTCAAATAGCAACTTCTCATCGTGTCAAACATCAATCAAACCTAGATCAATTTCCATTTCAATATCTATTTCTTGACAATTGCGTTAATAGCTTAGTCATCACCTGGTTTAATTAGAACTACATCGGAAGTATTTATAAACTTGTTGGCTGTAATTAATAAAAAAAATCCTCTTTATTTGTCCTATAAAAAGGCGATTTGTGTGAATGATGTGAGGGTATGATAGGGCGGAGGATGTTATCTAGTTTGTGTGTCAGGACAAAGCTATGTTGTTGTTATAGGCTACACAGGTCACCTAAAGCTGGCTTCCTTCCTCAAGATTACATACCTCCTGTTAAACTTATGAGTGATTGTGTATCCACACAGCCTGTACTGTCAGATTATAGCCAGGAGTTTGCTCAAACGCTTTGTACATGCATTGTGTATGACCCACTGCAACCATGAACGTCTTTGAATTCTGCTATAGGCAAAGAATTAGGTCTCAAACTTGAAATTACATTTGTATCCTAAGAATACCTCAATAGTGCCTCTTGATGTATTTCAGTACTTTGAAACTAGAAATACTTCCAGCTGCATTTAGGTAATACATGTACAGTAAAATACATGTTTCATAATTATATACACACTATACTAGTATGGTATGTACATCATTGCCACATTTAGGTAATGATTGGTTTTCATGCTTTTTGAAGGAGATAAGTAATGAATATAAGATTTTTATAACTTGTTCATGAATGTTAACACAAATACTCACTTTCCATTAATATTTTATTGTGTTTTATTAATAGGTATATACATGTATATAGTTTTAAGTGTTGAGGTTTCGATGTAGGTCACGGTACCGGTGGCAGTAATAATGTGACTCATCTCAAGCTCTTCACAGGGAGACTTTTCTCAAATGTGTAGACATGCGATCTAGATTCAGGCACCTGCATATTTATATATATAGATGTAGTGCATTCGTACATGTACACATTATGTGCAGTCTTTGATATCTAATATGCAATGTACAGTCATGTAAAGACTTTAAATGTCAACATATATACATCAGCTGTGAAATTAGTTTCCATTTCATTAGGTTACGAAACAAGTTGAGGCTTTCATTTTCGCAAGACTCGAAGGATGAGATTTGTAACTGGATAAGAATAGATTGATGTCAACAATAATTAATTTATAGTCCAGAGTTTATGGCACAAAAGTCTTATTGAAGAAATAAACAGTGAGGATATTTACTGAAAATCTTTTGAGTATGCAGACCAATGATCATACCATACAGTATTTTCTAACTTGTTCTCCACATCGTTTTAACAGTTTTCTTTCATTCATTTCTTCAGCTATCCATTTCCTTCCATTGTCTCTTCTTTCTCTCTTCACCATTCAAAATTGTATTTACATATATGAGTGATAATATTTAAGAAAAGAAAGTACATGTGCACTAAACCTCGTAAGAACTCTGTTCCTCACGATTGAGGAGAATTTGTGACTAAGAATCATGTCGACATTGGTATTGATTTCACATTAATTTTCGTGATCACCTTTCAAACATATAACATGTACAGATTTCATAGGTTGAAAGGGGCAGGCTTTCCTCCGATCCCCTATTGATTTATTTCATGAAAACAGGTACATAAAAATTGCTGAAGTGTTAGGTAAGAAATAGAAAGATAGCCGGAATGTTTTTGAAAGTTAAATTTTAATACTTCCTGATAGAGCACATGACATGGGAGTAAACACGATCAAACACCCTAGTCAGTAGCCTTAGTCAGTCCTAGATACAGTATGTCCTTGTTCCTGCTCGAATGTATGTAAGGCATGATAAATTGTTTCATTTACTAAACATTTTACTAGAAACACTTAAAAGGAAATTGTACCTGTGTTTTGTACTGATCACCTGTCAGTAAATTGTATAGGATTTGCATGACTGCGTGCAGAATTTGTCAAAAATAATTTTTATAGGGATTTTATAATAGGGAAGTAAGACTACACATTTTGAACTGCTACCTGTGGTTGGCGACCTTGTTATCTTTCTAATCTAGATCTGATGCATGTGAATTTTATTATAAACATTGCTATGTGATTATGCCTTGTAGTAAATATTTTACAGGTAGATTGTTCATGTTAAGTATGTTTACGGATGGGTGTTAATGTTTTATATGCTGAAACTACAGCAGTAAAAAGATAGGAGTTTCAGCACCCAGTAATGCTCAAGAGATAGCTAGACAACAAAAATGCTGTGGGTGAATATGAGGAAATGTCTTACCGATCAGGTTTCAGTAATGAGCAGGTGTAATATTCTTAACTGCAGCTGTCAGGAGAGTTGTTTCAGAAAGGGGGGGGGGGGGGGGGGCTAATAATAACAGCCCCATTTATAAATTATGACAACCTGCAAACAAGCCCAGGTGATACATCTATTCTGATTTGTGTCGAGTTTATTCGCAGCTGTATCAGGGTTACAATGTACAGGAGGAAACTGCTATCACTTTCTGAGAATTTGCATAATATATACCTACAAAATGTAAATCACAAATTGAAACCAATCAGACAATGACACACACAAAGCAATGTCGAGTAGATCATTATGTACTTATATATGTACCTATAATTGTGGTGAAGAGCTCTATACCAGACCGTATCAATCCTGTTGAGAAGTAGTATCTCCTGTAATGGGATGAGACCAGCACATTTATACAAGAGTACACATCATTTATGTGTATTGGAAATAGGATCAGGGAAATTTCAAGTCCAATCAAATAGTATTATTCTTTAGACCTAGACTAATGATTTTTTAGAAAATAATACCTCGCTGTACTTGTATAAAAATATAATGAATAAACAAAATATTTTATATAATGAATAAACAAAATATAACCAACAACAATGTTCTGAATGTAAAAGTTCAGCAGGTCTGGAACAGGATTAAAATCCTGGATTTCAGCTTTTTTATTATCCCTCTATTAACCAACTGAGCTACCTTGTCGACATTGTCCTGGCCCAACTGTGCTACAGTTATATATCCAAAAAGAAAATAAGGGGAGATAACTGTATACAGGAAAAACTACAGTGCAATGCGACAGGGGTCCTTAAGTACATGTGCCCAGCATTGCTGTATACTACTAAGGATAACAATACTTTGTCTATCAAAAATAAGTAGGGCTGTCACGTGTACGGGTACAGAATTTCGGCCCCGGGAACGCGAAATATTTGACCAACGCAAAGCATCACCATTATTGACAGGGTTCTATTAGAGGAGATGCATGTATTGTAAAATCCACAATATGTGTGCTTTGCTTCGTAGACAATGTATTTTTTCGAGGCAAAATATGCGGTCATGAGAAACAAAAATGAAAACAATGTTGCATGTGAACATGTTGCAATACAATAAGATGACGTCCCTGGTGAGTGAAAATAAAACACATGACTGAATATGTCGACAATTTTTCATTTTTTGTGTTAGTTGATACGGATGATGGTAGACAGTTTTCAATTTTAACCTTGTTTTACCATGGTAATTAAAACTGAACCGTATACGGGTACTTAGGTACAACAGCCCTTGAAATAAGCATGACAATGGTTAAGTTACTTTTAAAAACTTTTTAAATCAAATTTTCTTGATTTTGTAGCCAAACCAGTTGTCAACAAGATCAAGCAGTACCGGCTCCACCGAGATGATTTTGAGACCATCAGGATCATCGGCAGAGGTGCTTTTGGAGAGGTGAGTTCAGCATCATTTGTTCCTCTAGTGATCCTGGCATCAATAAAACTCTTTCGTAAACTGGATGAATTCTAATTTGTTAGTTGATGATAATGAAGTTTTCTGAATCAAGTTGTCTGTATCGTTATTTTGTATATATGCATCAAATTATTTGAAGAGTATATTTTCTATATAAGCGATATGCATATATATACTGCATTTGGAATGAAAGCATCACTTGCTATGCTGCTTTCGATAAAAATTCTACTGCCTCAGAAATCAAGGTTTATGTTACTGGTCCTGGAACTAGCGAAAATCAATAGGAGTTGTTACAGATATAACTGTGAAATACAGAGCTGTATGTATGTATTACATACACCACTGCGATTATAGGCTTGATATCAACATAAAAGTGTAAGAAATTATAGGCTTGATATCAACATAAAAGTGTAAGTAATTATAGGCTTGATATCAACATAAAAGTGTAAGTAAAGCTTGTAACTTACTGTTGTTTCGAAGTCATCGTGACTCACAAAGACATTTCTCAAGTCACCACCTAACAGTATGTACACATAGTAAGCAAAAATGGACTTGTTCGGTAAATGTTTTAGGGATTTTATTACAACTATTTCATAACATTAAAAATGCATGTCACTCCAAGTTATATGATATCAGATTGCAATAGATCATGTACACCTAGGGCATTATGTTTTAAATACAAATATATGCAATTAACAATACCATTTTTAACCACAGGTGGCAGTGGTTAAGTTGAAGTCGACAGACCAAGTTTTTGCTATGAAAATCCTCAACAAATGGGAAATGCTGAAACGAGCCGAAGTGAGTGTGGAATAAACGCATTTTCTAGTTTTGGTTGATCTGTTTTTCATATGTGTATGTATAGTTCACATTATTCGAGAAGCACAAGAACTTGAGACATTTTGATATGCTGATTGAATAGCTTATGTATCACTTTTAATTGATGTACACACACTTTGTTTTCCATCGAAACTGACTGCACCATGTGGCTTTCCATGATCATGATGAGTTAGCTATCTAGTGTATGTACGTCTTACAAAATAATTAGTCGACCTCGGTCCTATGAAGTTCCTATGCAGCTGTCAAAGTTTCTGCAGAGCAGGCGGCAGGCTGTCAAGGAGGAAATGAATATTTGGAGATTGTACTAGGGAAAGTTTCTTCCTAGAACAGATCAACTCCATTTTCTTCTGTCAGTCACATTGCCCGATGCTACGTCTGCTATTGCAGAGGAAACAGACCCGCAAACTCAGTATGAATGAAAAATGTAACACATATACACTGGGTGGGATACGATAATACAATTTTGTCAAAATGACATTCGTTACATTTTAGTTTTATGCTAGGTGTGGTATGGTAAGTTTCTTCAGTAGATGAAAACAATTTCCTTATGCTTAATGTATTTTAGCAAAGGATTCGCATTGGAAAAGATACGGAAATGAATTCTTGACAAATTTATTGTGGTTCATTGATTTACCTTTAATTCTTCAATCATTTGTTCATAAAGAGCTATCATAGAAAAGACATTTGTTATTTTCACTGTCATTTCTTTTCTAATCTCATGTTGAACAGTTCCAGAACACTTCCATTTGTCAGAAAGTGAGATTATCAGTTTCCACTGGTACTGTCATTCATTTTGCAAATTTCTTAATGTATTAATTTTTAAAATTGATTGTTAGAGGCAGAATTAAGGTTATGTGTGGAAATGTGTGCTTTTACAGTGTGAGAATTTCATAATTCCTGGAACTATTCCTTCAGTACAACATTCAATCATAGACTTTTATAAAAGATTAGTTTGGTTGCTATGAATTTTATTTTGTCTTTGACCAATCCCTCAGTAAAAATGAAATTTCTACAGCCATGTATTCTCAACTGGATAACAGTGGAAAACACTTTCATTGAAAGTTCTACAGTGTATTTGCTAATTTGTAAATATACATCATGCATATTTCATTTGGAACTTTGAAAGTAATTGATTACCATGGACACAAAGAACAGTGCAATAAGGTAGCTTTTGTCACAGAAGTAGGACATGAATTGGTGTACAAGGCTGTTTCTACTGGGTCCTTGATCCAGGTTATATATTCATGGAAGCAATTGACAGCAACTCTTGAAAATATCCCTTATCTAATTATATGATGCCCATTGGGAGATTAGATATGTAGTGTCTGTATACTACTTCTGTTCCATCACCCACTAATGCTTTCGTGCTAGGCTGTTCATAAAAAAAAAAGCAGAAAAAATTGATTACAAAGTAAATTCCTAAGCCATCTAGATTGTTTACTTTCGTGGATATCCAATATTAACAAACAGTTGACACACATATCATTCAAATTCGTTATATCTTTCTTCATAGTTAAATAGCAACCATGAGTGTTTATACACAATAAACAATTCCGTTATAGAGTACTAGTAAAGAAGAAAATCATTTTCAGAAATAACTTTTTTTGTCCGTTCTATTTTCAGACGGCTTGTTTCAAAGAAGAGCGAGATGTGTTAGTATATGGTGACCGCCACTGGATCACAAATCTCCATTATGCATTTCAAGATGACAACTTTCTGGTAAGTATAAAACAGGCTGTAAATACAGTGTTTTAAAATTGACAATGACAATCTAAACAGGTATTCAAAAATATCTCAACATTGGTACATTTAAAAATGGACATACTTTGTGGAAAAATTGCATTTAAAAACAAACATAAGTTTGCTATCTTAAAATAATAATTCATGATGATTAAGGAATGCTCATAGATACCAGGAAGAAACTTTGTGATGATAACATTTTGTTTCCCCGAGTCCGTAAGAACAAGACATATGTACGTACTGTGGAACAAAAGTTGCTGCAGCGCTTGATTAAATTGTATACTGTGTCCACTTCAGTTCCTTGTGATGGACTATTACTGTGGAGGGGACCTTCTAACACTGCTGAGCAAGTTTGAGGATCGGCTTCCAGAAGACATGGCCAAGTTCTACATTGCTGAGATGGTGTTGGCTATTAGTTCTATTCACAAGTTGTGCTATGTGCATCGGGATATAAAACCAGACAATGTTCTCATAGATCAAAGTGGTCATATAGTGCTAGCTGACTTTGGTTCATGTCTCCGGCTTCTGGAAGATGGAACGGTAAGTGCAAATTTGAAGCACAAATGCTTGATCCAAAGTTTTTAGTATGCTTGCTGTTGAAGCAAAAAAAACACCAGAAGACTGTGAAATCAGACATTTTTGTGGGGCCCACATTTTGTGGTTTCTTGACAAAACACTATTTTGTAGGTACATGAATTTGTGGATTACGAGTACCCACTCAAACGGAGAATTACAGATTTATATCAAACTCGTAATTACTGCGTGGACCTATGAATTCATGGATGAAGATTACCCACAAAATCAACGAAATTAAAAAAACCCACAAAAATTAGTAATTTCAAAGTAGGGTCATTCCCAAAAGTTCTGAATAGTATTGATTTTATCATGTGCTGATTTATTTGGTCTTGCAAGTGAAATAATTTCTCTGATAATTCCAGCTGATATCTGTCTTGAATTTGCCACCAAACATTGTTTTCAAAATAGAATTTAACCAAAATATTCTCCAAAGAAGAAAGTCCTGTGATATTTCTGTAATAGCACTTGCTATCAAGGCTTGATCTACAAAAACTTACGTACATGCTCTGCCCAATATAGCATATGTCCTTCCTGGCCACTTTCTGAAGAGTACAGTGTCTTGGGAGATTACATATTTAACCTTTGTCAGACTTTATGTTTCGTTAAGGTGTAAAAACCTTATGTTGCAAGAACAGTCCCTGTTGTGCACAATTGATGATCTGACACTGTTGTAGTGATTACAATCAGTAACCCAGTTTAATTATTACTTTACAAAGATTGATGAGCCAAAATAGCACCAACACACTTCCCCACCACCTGTGTCTCGTCACTATATAGATACTTTATGTTTCAATCATGCTGATTGGTTTGTCCACTGCTACACTTTCTACCTATCAGAGCCCTCATCAGTATCTGTAGATGCTGATGAGACCTCTCCAACTTCCATAAAATGTATGCATACCAGCAGTTCTGATGTAAAGTTGTAAATTTATAGCTAAGCAATGGTGGCCGCAGAGAAGAATAATTGCTTCATATTGTATTGTTTCTATGTAATAGCCATTCATTGCAAGAAAATCATAATAATGAATGTTTCAGATGCTGAAAAGAGCCGAAACTTGTCTTTGAATCTTTTTTAAATACTACACCTTTTATTACTTCAATGAGTGTTGCCACTTCAGGGAAGTTTTTTTGATAATATTTGGGGATTTTTTTTTGTAGCTTTGCATTATTTCATATCTTTGTAACAAAGTTCAGCCAACAATGAAATGTTCAAAACAAAAATCTAGTTGAAACCAATGATGTATTTAGTAACTCTGGAATAAAACAAAATTTATAATATAAATACTTTGGTTTTTAGGTGCAGTCTTCAGTGGCAGTTGGTACACCAGATTATATCTCTCCAGAAATTCTTCGGGTAAGTTTTCTATGTTCGATAACATTCCTGTTCAGCACTTGACTTTTTTTCCTGGTAGAACTTGCCGTAAGGAAGTATTTTCCTCATTAAGCTGTTGGTTAGTCTAAATTTGTACTGGTAGTGTAGAGGTTTCCTAAAGAAAGATAATGTCACGTAAGTTAATTTTCATGTCAAATGAATATACATGGTTTTACTAAATCACCTAAACTCTTTCACCACTGTAGACTTTAATAGACTCATCCAAATCAATGCATGGAAGAGTTTACTGAAGTTACATACGGGTGAAAGGGTTAAAACTCCAGCTACCAGTACACTGTTCTGTTGAGGAAGGTCATTTGTCATTGTTTATTCTCTACAAAACCAAAACGTTTTCCCAATGGGATTGACCTTATTTCTTCTTTTGCCCAACACATCACTTCCAGAAGTACACTCGGCCTTCTTGCAACAGCAACATGACTTCTGTTTCACATTGTACTACGTTGGTATTTGTCCTGCATTGTCAGCACATGTCACATCCAGCTTCATCCCCTGGACTTTTATAGAGCTAAACTACCATTTATCCAACTAGGAGTTCTAATATGGTGATACTGGTAGTGAGCAAGAAACCATGTTATTGTGTTTGCCACCTTCGCTTAAGCTGAGTTAATTGGAAGGCCAATGTAAGTAGGCCAGTCTCGGATGCCTTGATGTTGAATCTGTCCATCCGTCCAGCTTCCATTGTTTCCTTTAAAACCATTTCCTCTAAATGATTTCTTCAAATGGAGAAATTATGTAATGAAACATAGTTTGTAACGAACCTCAGGTGACATGAAAAAATACTAAAGACATTTTTAAACAAGTTCATGGCAATTCTATGCAAGGACATCTACACACAGGTACAATTTTGTTATAAAAGGTGACAATACTAAGGGTACCAAACTTTGGGATATTTTGGCGTTTTTTACTCAAAAACGGTACTTGTGCTGCTACATGACAGGACTTGATCATCTATAGCCTTTGTTTACACCGGTATTTACTGAAAACATGTCAGTATGGTACGAGATGTTTCAGATTCCATAAATATACAACCTATTGTATTACGTTCCACCTGACTGCACAGGAGAGCACATACTCATGAGATCAGTTATCGTCCTACTTATCCTATAGCTATGGGGCTGACCTCCTGCATACACTAGAACACAACTAAAACAACAACTGATACGAAAACACTGAACATGAACATACCTTTATTGACATGTTATTTATGAAGTGTATTATTCATGTCAAAAAACTAAGGGATTCCAAGCTTCAAAGTTAACTTACATGAAAGATATATAGCCCATGGAAGTTAGTGATTGTTGCGTAATAAATGAGTTGGAAGTCAGCCTGTTGCAACAATATATTTCGGCATCGTGAAATTTTGATGTGTTTAATTTTTGCTCACTCCAAGCACCAAATTTACCAAAATATAACCAAGTCCAATATATCCCAAAGTAAAGTGTTATTACTATGTGTGTTTGTAAGGTTACATGTATCAAAACCAGTTTCACAAAATCAAAGTCAAGGCGATGATTGAAAGGTCAAGGTCAGTCACTTTTCTACTATAGCAACACTTCATTTTGTCTGATGAAGATTCACACAAAGTCAAACCAGCATTACAAACCCTATGCCCACTTGCTTGTAACCTGTCACAGTATTACTCCAAATAGTGGTTTCTATAAAACGATAGTAACCTGTACAAAAGGCACCTATCCAATATGTCAATATTTTACTTTTTGCCCAGCTGACAAGTTACATTGTAATTATGAACTATGTGATGTTACGTTTATGCGACAAACTTTGTGTGTGACATACAACATGAACGTTAAATCATTGCAGGCTATGGAGGATGGTCATGGTCGGTATGGCCCGGAGTGTGACTGGTGGTCGTTGGGAGTCTGTATGTACGAGATGTTGTATGGAGAAACGCCTTTCTATGCAGAATCTCTTGTGGAAACCTATGGCAAAATCATGAACCATCAGGTAAGTTTACAGTCACTGAAAAATGTGTTGTGTAAATAAAGGTTCCCCAACGAGTAATGGTTGGTTATCGTGTTTATCTAACTTTGAGTTAGTTAATTTTCAAGTTGTATACAGATTGGAGGTTTACCAAGTGTCTTTTATTGTTTCAAAATTATGAACGAGAGTTAGAAAAACATGATATGCAACCATCACAAGTTTGGGGACTTTTTTTCTCCCACAAAGTTCAGATTTTATATTTAGAGAAAAGCTGTGTTTTCTCTTGGGAATACATTATTCCTGTTCCCAATTAGGTAAACAATTGCATTAACTATGACATCACAATGGAAGATGACGTCGCAAAGCTTTATTACTTGACGTCATAATTAGAAGATTGACCGATGAAATCACGTCCAGGGTGTTACCCTCTCTTGGGCAACCAACCCCTAGAAGGTTTATCCAATGAGAAGGAAACGAGGAACTTTATACTGGTTGTGGGAGAAATGTGTGTCTTTCACCAAAGGAATGGTTGAGAATTTGATTAATTCACAGATCTATAGGAAGGTTAATTTGTAGATAATCTGATGTTCATCACTTAAAAGTTTCTTTAAGAGAACATTTATGAAAGACGAGCCGTCTATTTTATACAGAAGAAAGTTGGTATTTAAGCACTGATAGGAACAAAAAGTACCCGTCACTATTCATGACTGATTTATATACAGTGACAAAAATGGGTAAAACTGCAAGTTTACCATTTGTACTATGATAATCATTGGTATCATAGTCCATTGTCCTGTAATATAACTCTGATACCAGAGAAAAAGTTGTTCTGCAATATGTTGTTCCCAATCATTACTACCAGACTATAGGTTTGTACTCCATCTGTCTCTGCCTCACTTTGTCAAGGGCATATCTCGCATACAGTTTTGTATCGAGCACCTCTTGGAATGGCA
This sequence comes from Mizuhopecten yessoensis, assembly GCF_002113885.1. NCBI lineage: Eukaryota > Metazoa > Mollusca > Bivalvia > Pectinida > Pectinidae > Mizuhopecten > Mizuhopecten yessoensis. Next base: position 1,843,428 of record NW_018408922.1, read on the forward strand.
GAGTGTGGTGTGCTAAAATTGGATCTAGTGGTCTGTTTATAGAGTTGTGGCCCTTAGTTCATTGTGCATAACTTTGTCTGAGGCATTTCTCATATATTCTGTCGCCTACAATTGCCAAACTATGTATGCGGTACCTCTTGGAATGATGGCGTGTCACATATAAGATCAGGTCTCATGTGTAGCTATATAATACGGTTACATTCCTTTGTCCAGAGAAAGGGGACTATGGATTGTGAGCAATATTTTGCCTTAATGTTTTCATGCTAGAATGGTATCAACAACAAAATTATTTCATGGTATTTGTAATAAAAACAATGAAAAGTTAATTGTATAAAAACTAATGGATGTTTTATAAAAAATGTGTAACTTTTCATTCAGCTCACAAAATGGATGTTTTGATCAGTGTTTTAAAGCTTAAATGTTTATGAAAAAATGTTATTTCACAAATGTTATGAGATACAGCAACAGTATCTGATCTATATATATTAGGATTATGTCTATATTATAGTAGTATGCAATGTGGAAGGTCACATTGGAATCCTGAAGCAAGTAATAGAGCATAGCCACATTAATGATTTTGCTGTACTGCATTGGGATACACCGATAGCCAGAAGTCTTATAAGATGCAAAATGAAACAGCTGCACTTTCAAGGATGAAAGAAAATATTTGTTGATGAAATTAACTCAGTACTTGTATCCTACATTGGATGACATTGATCCATTTTGAATTTTGCAATCAATAATTGATTAATTATTGACAAAAGACGGGAGTCAGTTGGCGACCGACTAAACGCAATCAATAATGCCACCGTGAAACTCGAGCTGTGTGTATGTTAACCAAGAGCAGCCTTGTCCCACAGACATCGCAGACATGCATGTATTACATATTTCCAGGGTGCCCTTTGGTATTTTCTTTGGTGAGACGTAATACGCTGTACATCAGCTATAGCTAGGTACCACATCCTTGTACATATATATCTGTCCTTCTACTGGAGCAGCAGATCCTCTGTGAAGCTTCACCCACTGTAGGGAAAGCATTACAGAAAACAAGAAACTTTTTTTTAATTCACATCTATGTTTTATGAGCAAGTATGCAAGTTGCATTTGCTAGCTTGACAGAAAATCAATATTTTTTTGTAACAAATGATCTTTTATTTCACTTTTTGATGCTGTTGTTGTGCATTAGCCATAATTATGTTAATTTATTTATTTTTTCACAGAGATCTCTATCTGTTAGTCAATGTTGTAATTGTTGAATTGTCATGAATAAAGAATTGATTTATCCCCCAACAAATAATTAAACAGTATGAAACAACAAGGACAAGCAGAAATCTGGCCCCCGTTTAAAGGTCCTTGTTAGCTTAAAAGCCATTAACATAAAATTTACAGAAGGACTTTTTGGAGAAATTTACAAATATTTTTGTATTTCCTGTCTTTGGGTGATTATTCTGGTTCCCATTTATATTTGAATTCAATTATGAATGAAGATATTTTTGAAAATAAACAGATAAATGATTCACATCAAATTGTGGTTAAGCTGACCAGGCTATAATCAACTTTGCCTTGGTATCAATGATCAAATAAAATGTCTGAAGTATGAATATGAGAAGCAAATTAAGTTCCCTTATGGTTGAAGTAGCAATTATTATGAAAGATATACGATAAAATGTAACACGTTAGCTATACGGTACTTGGGTTGAGTTTTTTTTCCTGACGTGATTCTGTTTTATGAATGGTCCGATCAAGTTGCTCAAGTACAACATGGGAAATAAATCAAAAGAAGTTTCAGTTCATTGTTTAAGTATTAATCCTTGTGCTACATTATTTCAGTTACAGCAATGAAAAAAGATTATTGATATGTAACAGAAAAACATGTTGTAAATTGCACTTTTGTAAAAATCTGTAAGCATTATTATTTTTCCACAAATCTTTGAAAAGAGAGGAGAGTTCCCAGATATGTATCAATAGTACTCTGATTTTTCTTTACCCCGACTATATCTTATACATACATGCAAGCTGCTCTAACTCAAGCTGTAGTAGTAGATACACATAGATCACAGGGATAAGGCAGTTTAACAAACCACATGTGACTGCTGTATGTTAATTGGTAGTTCCTCGGAGGAGTTGTAAGACACATGCACCACACCACATCTACAAATAGCTCCACAGCCAGCACTGGCAACTCTGTACACACCTACAGGCTGTCAATAATTCAAGGTAGTGAAAGGTCAATATTGTGTATACTGTACTCAAAGGTCAATATTGTGTATACTTTACTCAAACATCAATATTGTGTATACTTTACCCAAAGGTCAATATTGTGTATACTTTACTCAAAGGTCAATATTGTGTATACTTTACTCAACGGTCAATATTGTGTATACTTTACTCAAAGGTCAATATTGTGTATTCTTTACTCAAAGGTCAATATTGTGTATACTTTACTCAAAGGTCAATGTTGAATATTGTGTATACTTTGATCCATGTATTATCTTAGACTCCATTGTCCGGTCTTACCAACTCGTACTCTGATGGTAATTAAAAAAATAATCCTGATGAAATCCTGTCACATATGTATCATGTTTATGAGTAAACATTTAATGTAGTATCATATGACATAATTATGCATCAATTGCATATTAATAGATTTAATGCAAGTAAATTGGATTATTTTGTGTTCTGACTTGAGAATAATTTCGTTCCTATCACTTGTACATATTGATAATATGATTTCAGTGACATTGTGACACATTAGTTTTAGTTCTCTCAACCTTCCATAGACATGTTAAAGGTTCCGTGTACCACTGCCAAAACTATAAATATGCATTAGAAACTGTTTTTCAATCATTTCTGAAAGAAAAAAATGATACCTTGCTTCTATGAAAATTTATAAAATTGAAATACAAAAAGAACTTATCAACACCAGTGTTCTGAGTGTAAAAACTCAGCCGGGCTAGACCGGGATTTGAACCTAGGACCTGACATTGTTGTATTATCGCTCTAACCATTTATGATAAAACTTAATTTTTTAGTAGTTATTAGAGGAGAAAATTATGTAAGATTATCTTAAAGAATTATATTTGTAGAATATTCGTTTTCTGGTTGTAACTTTTATGTTGACACAAACCCTAACTTGGGATTAGGAACTGGTATATCTGTGTAGCTATAACACTATGTGTACCATTTACTTACATCATATGTATTACACAGATCACTACATCACATGTCTGATGAAAAATGTTTCGTAATCATGCCTAGCATTGGCCCTGCCCTTTTATTCAGAAACTTGAGGGTAGTGGCATGGCATGTTCAAAGAAGTAGCTATATCACCAGGTCTCCGGGGTTGGGCGCATTGTTAGCGCTTCACTGGACACAGTGTAGCACCTTGAACACCAGGTTGTGAAGTTGTTGAAAGCCCAAGGAGGATGTAAAAGCAAATTTGATTGATAAAATTTGGTTATCCATGGTTAGACAGATAAATCTCTTAGATTTGTTATCCTCATTCCACGCATCATTTACTTTGTAGCATTGTGTGTGCAAAATAATATCTTGTTATATCTGCAAAAGATCTACGTTTATGTTTTAAAACGATCCACATGTTCATAGGCAATCCCTCATTTATGTAGTTCTACCGTCTGTCTGTGTATTTTTGAAACGAATGAATAAGAGAAAATCAAATCGTATTGATTAAAAAGCAGTGTTTAAAAAGAAAAAAATAAGGAAAAAAAGAAAAGCATTTTAAAACATCGATTGCTGAAGGTATTTTCACCACTTTTCTTCAGAAATATTAAAAACTCATCAGTTATTTCAACAAAATGCTTTATTGAAGTTTGCAAACCATTAAACATTATTTTGTCAAAACTGAACTAAGGTTTTATTTGTTTAAAAAAAAATGCAGAAGATAATTAAAGGAAATCAAATATTGACCGTAGCAGTATTTGTTTAATTGTTCCTATAGCAGAGAAGTTATTGATTAGATAATTAGGACCATCATAAAATGGGGACATCACCTTTCAATGTGATGGGTAGGGTTGTAAAACCGTAATCTCGGGATCATCACTAAACAGAGATGGAACGGGATGTGCAGTGGAATCTGTAGTACAGGGTAAAAGTGATGTATGATTTTTGCGGCAGCCTATTGAATGGCTGTTAATTCATTGATTTCACAGCCGCATTATCATATCGCGTCCTCACTGTTTTATTATCGGGACAGGCTGTTGGGGCACAGCAGGGTGTCATTGTCGCATAAAGCAAGATTTAAAAGCCGTTATCAGAGGAGATTATAAGATCAGTGATAGATTACTCCACTCCACACTCCCCACTTCAGGATCAAGGACATCTTGGCATCACCCAAATTCTTGACATGTTACAAATAGATTACACCCCATGCAATTTCATCAGCAACCTCTTGCAAATAAATTCACTGATTATTATTTTATTTTATTTTTTTAAATTGTGAAATCTTTAAATTGGTATTGGATTTTACGTTCCAGAGATATATATTTTTTTGATTTTTTTTAAACAATCTTACGGTAGACTGTCAGATGTTTTATTGATATTATTTTGTAATTTCCAGACGCGGTTTGAATTCCCTGACGATGTAGATGATATTTCCGACGATGCCAAGGAACTGTTGAAGTTACTCATATGTGGTGCAGACAAAAGATTAGGCAAAAATGGTTTGGACGACTTCAAAAATCATCCCTGGTTTGAAGGCATTGATTGGGAGAATATTCGCACCAGTGAGTACCAATGACTTCTCGCACTAAGGGCCATGTCTATTGAGACTTAACACATTGACAAACAATGACAGGCACTAAGAACCTAAGAACTAAGGCCATGTATGTAAGGATAAAGTTTTAATATTGATTTCAAAAAATAAAAATGTCTATTTGAAATTATTCTGCATAAGAATGTAATAAGTCTATTAAAATATCATTTTAAATTATTTTTTAGGTCACCTGAGCTTTAGCTTTTCGGGTCGATCAGAAATCCAATATGGCCGCCACGGCCGCCATTTTGAAAAACTATTTCAAACTTAAAGTCAACTTCTGCTAGGCCGATTGAACTGAAACTTTGTAGGAATGATCAGCTCATGTTCCTGACAAAGTGTTTTTATTTTTCGGGTCCTTCAGAAATCCAATATGGCCGCCACGGCCGCCATTTTGAAAGCCTATTTCAAACTTAAAGTCAAGTTCTGCTGGACCGATTGAACTTAAAGTTTGTAGGAATGATAGACTCATGGTCCTGACAAAGTGTTTTTACTTTTCAGGTCAATCAGAAATCCAATATGGCCGCCACGGCCGCCATTTCGAAAAACTATTTCAAACTTAAAGTCAAGTTCTGCTAGGCCGATTGAACTGAAACTTTGTAGGAATGATCAGCTCATGGTCCTGACAAAGTTAAGTTAACATTATACTATTTTTTACTCAAATTGGTACATATTTCAACAAAAAAAAATACTGTAGACTCAGGGGACCGTTAAGGCCCATGGGCCTCTTGTTTATTGATATCTTTATTTCTTGAAATTAAAATATAAGTTAAGAATGTGTTTTTTTGGCATCCTTGTCTACATTGACTAAATATGAGTCAAGATTTTTCACATTTCAGACTTCTTAAATAAGCACCGAGTCATATTTGATTAAGTTGGTACAATTGATAAATGGGACAGTTTGATCAGTTGATAGCAGTGAAGTGGCTTCCTGGTGTCAATGGTGTTGGTACACATCTTTCAATTGAGAAAATATTTGTGTCAACATAAAAGTTAAGTTTGATATTATTACACAGGTGTAAATTCTGTCAAGTCCTAGAAATATCATAACTTTGATTCTTGCATCAACTAGAGGCGAAGTCTGTGTACATTAATACATTTCTTGAGGGGGGGGGGGGGGGGGGGCATAAAAATGCTTGTAGATACTAGTTGAAAATAGGCTATACAAAGTGTTAAAGTACAATGAAAAGATGAAAAACATCAGTGATTCTTTCCTTCATTCAGCTGGTTACTGTTGACTCCAACATTTATATCCCATAAGGAGTTCATAGGTTTACATGAAACATTGCCGAGATTAAGTATCATGCTATAGATTGCCTGTTTCTATGGTGGATATGAGAGAGAAGTGGTAGAAGGTAGAAGCAGTGACCTTTCTACATGTCTGTATTACATGTAAATTTCTTACTTCAGTGACGCCACCCTATGTCCCTGAAGTGAGCAGCCCGACAGACACTTCCAATTTTGATGTTGATGATGCTGACTTCCGACACACTGTAAGTACCGGTATATCTACTGTAATAAATTCTGTCATTATTTGCCAAAAATGACTGGAATTATCGATGGTCCTTGAAGCAAAACAAACATAAATTGGTTTCAATGATATTGAAGAAAAGCTAACCCAGCTAAGTTGTACACTGTATAATACTTTATAAATTACAGCAACTCCTGAGATAAAATCTAGTTACATAATTGCATGTCTTTCTTAGGACCACGTAGTTATAAGAATCTGATGTGAAACCCTATCTGAAAGGGAAAATAATGAGGTTTCACTTTGCAGAGGAATAATGTAACTTTTAAACTTCGAACAAGAGTGCACCTCAATGTCAACTTGGTGTGAACATTGTAAAATTAAAAATCTGTAGCAAAAAATATATTTGTATTTACAGGATTCGGTACCACCAATATCAAATGCTGCTTTCAAAGGTCATCATCTTCCATTTGTGGGATTTTCCTTTACATCCGAGTCGTAAGTCTCCACTTCTCTAACATTTTTATCTGGAAATGCTTGAAGAAAAATTAACTCCTAGCTGCATGTGTATCATTTCTGAAGAAAATCGCAGGACTTGTTCCAAGTGTGAGTCATTGTTTATAATATTGAATTATTGGCTGTTTAACTGTATGCGGTTCTCTCAAAGTAGTTGTCTAGTTGAAGTCGGTATTGATCTTCTTCATTAATCTAATTCCTGTGGGTTTCTATTGGCAGACAAATCTCAGATCTTGGAACACTTCAAGATGTTGGCGAGATTGACACGGAGAAGTTGGAGTCCTTAGCAGCCGAAGCTTTCGAGCGAAAGATAAAGGCTTTAGATAAAGAAAATAAAGAACTACAACGGAAATTACAAGGTAAGATTTCCTCCTGAAAGTATGTGCATATAAAGTTTGATTAATTACAGTAGCTAAGGGAAATTTTATTATTGACCAAATTGAATATGATGGATTAAATGAAAACTTTCACTTTACTTTTTGGAGTAAAATGGAAATTGTAAACCTTCCGATATTTCTGAAAAAAGAAGTCTATCCTACCGAAGGTCATCTACTATAATATACATATTTAGTAAACACGGTAATGAGCTGTCAATTTCACTTGTAGAAACATTTTTTTTCGACAACAACTCGTTAAATACTTCATAGGATAATAGAGTTTCAGAAATGGTTTGAGTTTATCACTCACAACAAGTTATCCAAGGAAAACACTTGGGACTATAATAAACATTACTTTTGAGTAAGCAATTCATTGACAACTAGTAACAAATGTGTACAATGTGTATATCCATTGACATATCTGCCAAGCTTATGTATGAGTAAAACTATGTTGGATCCAGTAAATATCAGTAATCTATAAGGGCTATTCCATGATTAACTGTATGGGGCGAGTGGGATGGCACCTGTATGTATATATTATGGGTGGTTGGAGTTAAAACCAGATCTGCGCTATATTGCGCAAAAGTATGCTACTGCTAATAATTAAACAAATTAAAAATGTAATAATGTGCTAAAATTTTCGTGGAGTAAAATAAGTTTGTTTACGATAAGTTTCCTGAGTGATAGCAAAAATCAAATTTGATCTAAATTAAAACATGTGGGACAACACATTAAGATCTGTAAAGTGAGGTATGGTTTTGAAATTCAGCTCAAACTAGTGAGTAACTCCCAAAAGCAAGTCCTCAGAGTAAGTGTAATAGATACCAGGCTTGTCTAAATCTTGGGAATGTCAGATAGTGTAAAGAGCCATGTAAATGTTTATGTTGCTTTAACACCCTTGTTTGTGGTTGTAGACACTAGTGTGACGATACAGAAACTTAACAGTGGAGAGATCAGCAGTACTGCTGCAGCGGCAGCTGCTGGTGCTGCCGAATCTGAGGTTCGCCAACTCAAGGAGGAGATATCCGTGTTACATAGAGTAGTCGCAGGTATGTTATAAATACAGATCCTATAAAGATAGTCTACCCAACATAGAAGCTACTAATTTTAATGCCATATTGTCCCTCTAAATGATGATGAATATTGGTCTTCTATACTTAAAAAAAATGCATGGGCCACCTTGATCAGCTAAGTTATATCTAAAAGATTTTGTTTTTTCAAAACTACGATTTTTATAACAACTATATAATACATGTAAATGTGATCTTTTTATTCCAGAGTCACAAACAGAAATCAGTTCTGTTGAGCAGGAACTCAAACGGGCCATGGACAGCAAACATGACCTTGAAAAACGCATCAGGCTTTTAGATGAGGAAAAGTCGGCACTTGAAAAGGTTTGATATGCTTTCAAATACTTCTGTGTTCTTTTTCAAAACTCAGATAAATATCAATATTTGTTTTGGCATAGCATAAGTACCAGTTCAAAAATTGGGGGCTAGAAGTATGTGTTATAAATACTACACACTGATATATTCCACAATTCCATTGGCTGTACCTAATACATGGGACTAGTTTTCAAAAACTACTGTAGACTGGTTTCCCTGTCAATAATGATTTCTTCAGGTGAATCTCCTATAGTGCATCTTAACCCTCAAGTTTTGAATCCATGTTTTAATGTATTGTTCAAGCATATAATAAAACAGTTAGATGTTTGTGATGGTAAATATGATTTTATATGAACCTTTAAAAAACAAAATTTGACCTTCACTTTACCTCAATCAATATCACTTTTTCAGGTTCATATCATGTCATATTCACCATCACGAAAGTTCATAATTGAGTAATATATAACATGTGCATCAACTCATGTACCCCTGAAGACACATTTGAACTCTTCCAAGTGAAAGGTTGGAATAGTTCATTATAAAACTTCGGGGATGAATGAGTTACTTAAAAAAAACATCTTTAGTCTAGTCACATCCGAAAAGCTCAGGAAATTTCTCACATAATTGAAACTGTTAGCTATAATGACAATGAGAATTTTTGAAGAACATTAATTTTCTGTCTTTGTAACACAGGAACTCCAAGACTTCCGAGAAAAGTACAAACTACAATCGAGAGAACTGAAGGAGGCTCTAGCTAAACAAAAGATAGCTATAGAACAATACACAGATTCAAACGACTCGTAAGTAATCAGTAGACAGTGTTACTGAACAGTCATCCACGCACAGGAGCGAGAGAGAGAAAAATACCAGTGTGTCAAGGAGCCAAAAGGACAAAGATCTATCTTATGGTTCTTAAGATTGTTTTATTGATTGTGTTATCAAGATAATAGTGGTTTTGTATGGACCTAATCAGTATTAAGGTTCCGGTTGTGTAAATTATGTAAATGTGTTTTAAACAGCATTAGAAAAAGAAGAAAAAAAGCATAATGCTATCACCACATAATGTACAAAATGTTAGGAACATGATGAAACATCGTATGTTTTCTTATTTAGCTGTTATTGTGATGAATGATGGTATTATTAATTTGTGTATTTTGCTATACAGTATCGCTATAATGTATTTGCTTGATGTCTCTCACAGTGTTCCCAGAAACCCCCAAATGAGGATTTCTCATCCAAAGAACAGTTGGTTGTACCCCCAGTTTCCATGAATCGTCTTATTTAACTAAAGTACCTACGGGTACAAAATCTTGAAAATGTATCAAATAAACCCCTAAATCTAAAATTCAGAGGAACCACTGAATATCCAAAATCACCAAAAGAAAGATGGTAGTATATCTGGGTAACACTGTATGTTCATAACTTATTGTCATGTGACCTATGTGTTGTTGTTGTCGCAAATGGACGTGTGTCCAAGCAAAACTGAAATCTTCCAATCTTTGTAGGTTATTGAAATCCCAAGCCAAGGTGAAGGAACTTACAAGGGAGTTCCGAAACAAAGATGAGGAAATGGAGGAGTACAAAAGGAAGGCAGATAGCTTGAAAAATGAACGGAGGAGAGCGGAAAAGTCAATATTGGAGGTTAGACTGCGACAATTAATATATCTTCATATTTAATTTCATTTTCAATTAAATTCAAATGGGAGATGTCAAATCACGCATCTGGTACTGAGAAAAACAGACATCTTTGATTGATTTCTTTAAATTGGAAAAAATGAGTGTTGAAAATTCAATCTGTATCTAATCTCGTAGGTTTTTCCCCAAATATTACAATCTACTGTTTTAATCATAACCAATCATCCCTCAGTTGATACTTCATTTAATATGTGTATATGTTCAGTTTACCTTGATGGATTATCTTATGTTTCTGCATTGTTTTCCTTGTGGTTAATTTAAAAAAAAGTTATTATTTGTGAACATTATTTCACAGCTACAAAATCAATCTGATGAATTTCGATCCGAGGCAAGTAAGGAAAGGAAGCTGAAGGAGAGAGCAGAGACCTTCGCAAGGGAGTTAGAACAGGAAATAGAAAGTATGAAACGGAAACAACTAGGAAGGGCATCCAACACATCTACATTAGAACTTACACAAGAAATTTCAAGGTACATATATATTGACATAATGAACAACTTTGATGGCATTACCCTAGACCATTCATTTCCAAATGACACATTGCAAAAGAACCTGAAATTTAAATGTAATCACTATCAGAAAACCAATATTCATATTTTAATCTTATGACATAAATGTTTGAAATTATTCCTTGTTGTTGCAGGTTAAAAACGGATATAGAACGAAAGGAGGTAGACAACGAGGAAAAATTAGCTAGACTGTTGTCCAAACAGCAGACAGAACTTAGTGATAGACAGTTTCATATGTCAGAACTCGAGTTAAAAACCAAAGAAACTACCAAAGAAAATATGACATTAAAACAAAAACTTAGTAATCAAGCTTCTGTGGATGAATTACAAGCAGAATTACAAAGACTTAAGTTACAATCGGATCATTCTGGTCGCGAACAATCTGTGATGCAAGAAGAAAACTCAAGATTAAAGGAGGAATTAGCATTCGTAAGTACAACTCAGATGACTACAGGATTGACTTGGATACGTGGTTGACTGGGGAAGATTTCAATTTTTGTGCAAATCAAATCTACAAATTAATTACCAAGTATGAAGTGCTGAACCCAGGCTCGAAACTAATTCTAATATCCACTAGTCAGGTGGACTAGTAGATTCCACTTTTTCTAGTCGATTTACAAATTTCACTAAACCCAATATTATTCACCACAGTTAGTTATATTAAATGTTCACTATTTAATTTGGTTAGAATTTTAAGAATTACTAGTCCATTTGGACATTTCAAAAGTCTTTGACTATTGAACTACCCTTATTTGCCAGCCATTTGAACCTACTTCAGATTATATTGAAAGTCTTAATTTTGTTGTTATAACTCTTTTGAATTTGGTAAAATATCATCCCCTGTGTCACCATTGACATCAACTATGTCAATGATTCATGTCTAGCCTTAATTGACTGTAATACAACACTTTATAGAATTTCTAGTTTTTGAAAGAAAGAAAAAGCGTTACCTCTATCATGTAAATTCTTTTATAACATACTTACGAATTTTTGTATATGCGATACGACACAATTGCTCTAACCAATATCAGCCCTTGCTGTATCAAACTCCGAAACCTGTATCAGCCCCCGCCGTATCACACCCCAAAACCTGTATCAGCCCGCAAAACCCGTATCGCACCCCTTTCGGTAAACTTTTTCATTTTTCAATATTTCAAAAGAAAAAAAGATCATAAGATAGTAGATCTATCCATATTTTATTAATAAGTATGTAATAAACAGAATAAAACATGCCTTTTCCATATCACACCCAGTATCAACAAAGGCCCTAGGGCTGATATTGGAGTCTCGGTCGGGTTGATACTGATTGTGATATGGAAAAGGTATGTATTATTCTCTATTACTCAGAAGCAAAAGGCAGTATTGGCAACCCATGCTGATATTCCCAATACATGCTTCAGTGAAGCCAGGATCAAATTGTCATCAACAAAAATAAATATTCAGGTCATCAAATACCTGTAATATTGGTGAATAGAGGTCGCTTGCTACTAACAGTGATCATAAAACAAGAATTGTCTTCAAGAAATATTTTCTAGTCCTTTCAGAAATCAAAATAATGATCTGAAAAAGAATGTTTAACAATTGATGGGAGGAAAACATGTTCACTTTAGTCCTGGTTAGATAGTGTAATATTATAAATCATGTTTTCATTCATCTAAATGATAGATAAATCATTTTAAACACATTTTTACATGTGATACTGGTAGATTTTGAATAGAATCGGGTAAAACCTGGTCATAGTTATAGTCATAGCGTACATATAGCGGATAAAATACAACTTCGCTGTATACCGGGAACTTTTTCCCCAGTCAGACTTCCATCACTCACCAGAATAATCCATATTGGCTCAGTGTTAATTTTGCCCGTCACATTTAATTACTATGTATAGTATGTTGTTTGCTATATGATAAAGTCACCCTCATGACAGCGGGCAAAAAAAGGCGAAAATTAAACTGCAGCAAAAAAAATCCCAGTATACAGTATGAGGATGATTTCCAGACTCAGTTGATATGATTGATATTTAATAATGTAAAGGGTTTTTCTCACTTACCCAAACCAGTGAAAGATTAAGCAATGATAGATGTACTGGGCCCACTTGTATAAAACATCTCAAAGTTAAGGAAAATTCAAGCAATGTATTGTCTATGGGAAATCTTAGACTTGAGGAAATCTCAGTGGGACCTGGAGCTTTCAGTTTGTACAAGAAACGGCAATATTGAAATACACGTTGAGTGAATTAACACACATTTGAGTGGTGCCATATTTAAAACGTTGCTCATTTGTATATGTCTCTGGTTTACAGCAAGAGTCTGCGCTGAATTCCTTGGTACAGGAGAAGAACTCACTGGAACAGGAACTGCGAGACATCTTCGAAAAGAGGGAGTCTGTCGCCCAATGGGAAGCACAGATTTCTGAAATCATCAAGTGGTAGGTTGAATATGTTTGAAAGGTTTGCTAAGGTGAAGAGAAAGAGTCGAAATTATCATTTAACACACAAGAGTACCTTTGTAGCGTGTTACATGTTAAAAGATAAAACTAGTCTTTTGCAGCAATGCAATTTTTGTATTAGTTGGTAATATTTTCATATTTTGCTCTGTTGATCTGGACAGATTGAAAAGTAGCAATATATCATACAAAAAATTGTCTTTATGTAAATGTAGTATACTGAGCAATACATTACACGTACATATTTCTTAAAATTTAATGTAATGATTAATGCTTTACTTTAAAAAAATTGTAGGGTGAGCGACGAAAAAGATGCCAGAGGTTACCTACAAGCTCTGGCTAGCAAAATGACAGAGGAGTTAGAAAATCTCAAAGTGATGGGAGTGTCTGATGATTCGGTATGTTTCAATATCTTGTCTCCTGCTATACTTTGATACGGTAAATAGTTCACAGAGATTGATCAAAAACATAAGGAAATAAATTTTACAGAGAATGGAGTATGCTCTTAAAAATTTCAGTATAATTCCTTTCTTTTGAGTCAATTCCAAATAATATACCTCATCTCACAAAGTATTCTGTCTGTTGATGATATTTGATTAGTACATTGATTTACAATGAAAGGCAGCAATTAAATTTAGACATCGCATTGTACCCATCATACATTGTAGCCAAAGAATTATTTCACTTTACTTTTGGATGAAACTATGGCCATTTTCTTTTATCGCGGTCCAAATGGCTGAACTGGTTGTTCGTTTATGAAATAAGGTTGGACCTAGAAATCTTGTGCTGCTTTCAGGCGAGACTTGACAAAGCCTTATGTGGCCTGCATAAACATTTGCAGGTCCGCTAGTATTAATACCCGAAATGTCACATTACAGACAAACAAACCATTTGTTCCATTTAAATGAACGGGCCCTATAGTACCCCAAAAAAAGAAATCACCAAGTTTGAAAGATTGAAATTATGGCAATTTTGTGTTTTACTTGAAAGAATCGGCAGCGGTGGCGGAACCGACGTTCCCAAAGACTCGATAAGATGGAGCTGCTGAACCTGCAGTCAAGTCTGCAGAGTGAGATCCAAGCCAAACAACAAATCAGTGAGGAACTCAACAAGGTCAAGGCCGCTAATGTAGCCGGAGAGACGTGAGTAATATCAGGGTCACACCATCACGTAAAATCTATTAATGGTGAGCCGCTAATGTAGCCGGAGAGACGTGAGTAATATCAGGGTCACACCATCACGTAAAATCTATTAATGGTGAGCCGCTAATGTAGCCGGAGAGACGTGAGTAATATCAGGGTCACACCATCACGTAAAATCTATTAATGGTGAGCCGCTAATGTAGCCGGAGAGACGTGAGTAATATCAGGGTCACACCATCACGTAAAATCTATTAATGGTGAGCCGCTAATGTAGCCGGAGAGACGTGAGTAATATCAGGGTCACACCATCACGTAAAATCTATTAATGGTGAGCCGCTAATGTAGCCGGAGAGACGTGAGTAATATCAGGGTAACACAGTCACGTAAAATCTATTAATGGTGAGCCGCTAATGTAGCCGGAGAGACGTGAGTAATATCAGGGTCACACCATCACGTAAAATCTATTAATGGGTGAGCCGCTAATGTAGCCGGAGAGACGTGAGTAATATCAGGGTCACACCATCACGTAAAATCTATTAATGGTGAGCCGCTAATGTAGCCGGAGAGACGTGAGTAATATCAGGGTCACACCATCACGTAAAATCTATTAATGGTGAGCCGCTAATGTAGCCGGAGAGACGTGAGTAATATCAGGGTCACACCATCACGTAAAATCTATTAATGGTGAGCCGCTAATGTAGCCGGAGAGACGTGAGTAATATCAGGGTCACACCATCACGTAAAATCTATTAATGGTGAGCCGCTAATGTAGCCGGAGAGACGTGAGTAATATCAGGGTCACACCATCACGTAAAATCTATTAATGGTGAGCCGCTAATGTAGCCGGAGAGACGTGAGTAATATCAGGGTCACACCATCACGTAAAATCTATTAATGGTGAGCCGCTAATGTAGCCGGAGAGACGTGAGTAATATCAGGGTCACACCATCACGTAAACTCTATTAATGGTGAGCCGCTAATGTAGCCGGAGAGACGTGAGTAATATCAGGGTCACACCATCACGTAAAATCTATTAATGGTGAGCCGCTAATGTAGCCGGAGAGACGTGAGTAATATCAGGGTCACACAATCACGAAAATCTCTAATGGTGAGCACCAGCTCCATGTGTGTTCCCCCTGTGTATAGATCTGTATAACACGAATCTGATCAGTATCCGAGAGCAATTTGATGGTGTGTTTTTGTGTAGATCTAGGTCTCGCAAGGTTGTAGAATGTCTTTGGGACAATAAATGTAACGTGGAGTGTTTACATAGAATAAAGAAAATCATGATGTATGAAAAACTACAAGCATTGTTTTGATACAAAATCATTATTATCCAATCACAAATAAAGCTCCTTTAGTAAACTAAATATATTCAAGCTTGCGTTGTTCAAATAGTGCATTGATATAAGGTAGAAGAAGTTTCGAGGGTTCCTTCCTGATATAGTAGTTATACCATTGGCAAATCGCCCGCCACTTAATATTGGCAATCTTCTGTTTTATAAAGCGAGGCAGCATGACAAGCATTGGTGTTTTTGAATTTTATTAACATTTTAAAGAAATGTTTCTAGACACTGTTACAGTACCATATATATTGTTACATTTCAGTAAGATCCTGGAACTGGAGGCTATAATTGACAAGCTTAAGAAGGATCAAGAGGATCTCCAGGATGATTTAAACAGAATGTAAGTTTTAGAGGCAAGAACAACGTTTGAAAGGCAAGGGGCCAAAGAAGGTTGCCGAGGGCGACAGAAAGACGGGGGCTGTGGACATGTGTGTTTACAACACAACATCTTCCTGTTTAATCCTTTTACCAATACAGGGTCAATTAAAGCATGAACACTCCTTTTTAGACAGATATGTTGCACTTGAATTGAGACCGAAAATATATAAGCACTTTGCTATATTTATAGACTTCCGCTATAAGGATCATTTTGTATCTAAAATCTATGCATTAAAATATTCCAAAATGAAATAGCAAAACATAATTTCTGTTCCTGTACTTCTTTATTAGGAAATTCCTGAAGTAACATTTTGGTGGCTCCCTATTTATGTTTTGACACTATTTTTACATTAACTTCCTTTTCACTCCTAATGGTCAATGGTTTGATTCTTTTTTTGCAGGGAGAGGCCTGGTGATTCAAGTCTGATGAACTTTTTTAAGGGTCATTTTTCACTTCTAAATGATGTAAGTACTTTCTTGGAAAAAATATAAATTTGGAGTTGGATGAAATAATATATATAAAGTACCATGAAACAGATGTTCTGGTAGGATGAAATAGATTAATATAAAGTACCCTGAAATTGATTTTCTTTTGAAACAAATGTACCAAAATGTCATATTGTCGGAACAATGACTAAATCTTACAACAGTTGAAGATCACATTTGACAGTCTACTGATCTGTTGTTTCAGTCTGAGAACGAGAGCATGGCCGATGAGGACAGTGTAAGTGAGGATGCTTTGTCAAGAGCAGACTCGCGGACAGACTCGCGGTCAGACTTACAATTCGGTTCCGAGTCCACTATTGACAATATACCACACGCCAACATGCCTACAAACCCGGTGTCCACGTCGGAACAGGTGTACGACCAGCCCTGGGGTGCGAGTAAGGTGGGCTCAACGCCGCAGCAGAAGGTGCACAACTTCACCATGAAAACATTCACCACACCGTACAGGTGTAACCAGTGCACGTCGCTGATGATAGGCGTCCAGAGGCAGGGTACAATGTGTGAAGGTACGATTCAGAAACTAATTATAATGTGTAATTGTAATCCCACTTAGCATTAACTCCCAGTTTCAGCTTATGATATATATATGGTATCTTCAATCTGATATGGTGCTGTGTCATGTGTCAGCTTTTTCTTTTTTTTAAAACAGCCATCAAGGTCATTAAGAAGATTTTTACCAATTTTCAAGGTCATAAGGTTTAACCCTGTTAGAGTTATTCAAACCGTTCAAATTATTTAAGTCAGTTTGGCCAGAGTGATGATGCTTTGCCAGTAGCCGGTTTGGGTGAAAAGTTTTCAAATTTGTTCAAGTACATACCTTTAAAGTCAAAAAATATCGTTATTGATGTCATTGTTGTTCTATTTGTTTTGTAGAGTGTGGATACACCTGCCATGTACATTGTATGGAGAAGGCCCCAAATGTCTGTCCTGTACCACCAGATCAGAGTAAGTCCTGCCAGGTCCTTATAGCCCCATACATTTCTTGAAATTATAATAATATAAATATTCAGGTTAAAGACATACACAAAAAAAACGGCTGATATATACAATATATAGGGAGTTTGGAAACGTTATACATATTAGGCCCTTTACATAGGATAACACATCAAAGCCACGGAAGCCTGATTTCTAATGGGGTCCCTTGCAGAGGGGGTCGATAACTGACATGTGAATTTGTCGAAGATAAAAAAAAAACATGTCAGAAATTTGTTACATGCTGAAAGTTTTGTGAAATTAATTTTATAACAAATTTATGGAGCGAACCTAGTATCATAAATGTTATTTTCTTTTTCAGCAAAGCGACGTTTAGGAATAGATGTATATAAGGGCATAGGGACAGCCTATGAAGGATATGTTCGTGTAAGTATATATCATTCATAGCTAAAAACAGTAAGAATACTATTGCTACCAGGCATGCACACCATAACTTCTTGTTTCTTTACACATGTGCAATACACATTACTGAGGTGAGTTTGATCGTACTCTAGTTAGACCACAGTCGCTATAGTTGATGATCAAGCTTGCCCATTATAAGGTCATGATGACCTTCACCTCTAGGTCAAAGGTCAAATGAATACAAATTTTTCAAAAATGAATATTGTCTAGTCGACTGTTTAGATTTCTTCCTTAAAACCTACAGTCGACTTGCATCATCACAGTAAGTATGTAGTGCACTGTTAATAGGTCACCGTAACCTTCACCCCTACATCAAAGGTCAAATAAGTGCAAAATTTCCAGTAGAATTGCTGTTACTTTTGAACTGTTAAGAATATCTTGATAAAACTAAAGAACAGTTGTATCACCCACAGAAGGTATGTCGGGCACTTTTAAAAGCTATCTTGTAAATTGTTGAAAATGTTTACAGCAGCTGAATATTAGCTAATCTGTTTCAGGTGCCAAGATTTGGAGGAATAAAGAAAGGATGGGTCAAGCAGTTTGTTGTAGTCTGTGATTTTAAATTATTTTTATATGACAACATTTATCCTGACCGGAATTCTCCCAGTCATATAGTCCAGCAAATCCTAGATATGAGGTAAGACTCCTGCAGGAAATACCACACTGATAAGAGACTTTAGAATCTTTATGCAAAGGTTCAAGTTCACGCGTATCTCTTCTTGGCTAAATCTGAATGTGTTATCAATGTTTTCCAAGGAAAATGATATCAACGGATATAAGATTAAGGAAATGAGAATTAGTGTACATAAATCATGTTTGTAAAAATGGATAGGCGTAGTTATACAGTAAGAATACTGTCCAAAGGAAATGTTAAAAAAAGGAGGAATAAAGACATACCATTTGGGAGGGCGAGTGGCCGCTAACATCCGGGCCAACAAGAGTGATTAATATAAGTTAAAACAGTTGTTGTAAAATGAATGAAGTTTGCATTCTATTTATATTTGATAAAAATGAATGAGAAAGAGAATGGGGTAATGAATTTCTATTTTCCTTTCCAGAGATGAGGATTTTTCCGTCAGTCCAGTGCTACCTTCAGATGTGATACATGCCAACAAAAAAGATATACCTTGCATATTTAGAGTAAGTTACACCTTGGAAAAAACGAATTGGTGACATCAACACCAGAGTAAATCAGACTGATAGCTTAAACTATAATTTGTATCTGCTGCAGTAAGCCAAGGTTCTGAGAAGTCTTTCTTTACTGAATTGTTCCATAAAGGTATGATCATTTTTCATATTAACAAATTCAAGTGTAATATTAAACAGTTTGTTACCGGATTCAGAGTTATTTAAATGATATGAAATACATGTAGTAAAAAAAATTGTGTGTTGATAAAATATTTGTGTCAATAATAGGTAACAACTTCTGAGATGAATCCGCCAGGAAGTAAACATCAAGTGCTGATGTTAGCGGAAAGTGAACAGGAGCGACATCGATGGGTCGGTGCTCTCAATGAACTGCACAAACTTCTACGCAAGAACAAACTGCCTGACAAAGTTGTAAGTGATTGATCATGTCCTTCTAGAGATGATAAAGTCAATATGCAGTCAAAGTATATCTAATGTCATTTCAACATGATTGATTTTAAAAACAATGCTGTTATTTGGACACCATTAGAAGTCAAGTATATGATACTGACTGTGAAGTAATTTACCATGACATCTATGTCAAGGTGAAGGTATGATTCTGGTATTTTACCATTATTGCCCTCTGATGTACCTGTGATATCAGTTGGTGACATAGCTGTGATATTGTGTGGCAATCGGTTTATAGTGACATTCTTATGTATGTTGTATACCGGGAAAAAAATTGTGACATTTTAACTTTCGCCTGTTTCACTCGTCACTATGAGGACAAATTTATCATGAACAGCGAATATTAGCACATAACATATAGCCTTTATAGTAATTACATGTGAAGGGTGAAATATACACTGGGTAAACAGGGATTTTACCAATGGAGGGCAAATATTTGACTGGGCAAATTTCTCCTGGTAAACAGTATTGTGACATACATTTGTGGTACTGTTTTCTTGTGACATACGTGTGACTATCGCTGTCTTTGTTTCAGGCCTTCCAAGCTCAGGAGGTGTATGACAACTCCCTGTCTTTAGTGAAGAGTAGCTTGTCAGCTGTTATCCTGGGTACGTCTCCCTATGTTTATCTATATTATTGCTTTTAAGATAGTTGAGTCGCTTGATAAAAAAATGTCCAGTCATGTTGCATTTGAAGATCGCTTAACTATTCACAAAATATAATACTACTACAAATATGTATTCAATACTTGAAATGTTTTCATTAATAGAAAAACTGATTTAGACAAGATTACAATTTGTGATTTGTTGACAGAACCTGACAGAATCCTGATGGGGACTGAAGAGGGGTTGTATGTGGCACAGTTGAACAAAGACGGTAAGTTGTCTGTTTGACATTTAAGATTTTTGCAGATTTCTTAATCAAGTTTATATTTGTGTGTGTATTACACTTCCCAATGTTGTCTGATCTACAAAATCCATCTCTGTGTTATGTCATGAACAACCTGGTAATGTTCAAGATGTTACATTAAGGAGTTTGATGTATAAGTTTATCCTGTATTCCATAGTTTTAATGATCAATACGAAAATGTGGAGAAACCAAAATAAATCAGTTTTGTCAGAGAAATGTTCAGCCTTTTGGCTGGTATCCACATTTTGCAGGAATTAAGTGTGCAATTCAAACTTAATTTTTCTAATGGAAAAATTAATTTTTAGCTTTTTTGTCCTTAAAGCTCATTTACATCTGTTTTATGAGTCTAGAATTCTAAAGGTTTCCTTTAAGTAAGACTTGATATTTTCCTGGGGCCCAAGTTTTGTGGTTCATGGAAAAACACCATTTCGTGTGTGCATGAATTCGTAAATTACGAGAACCCACTCAATTGGAGAATAGCTTAAATATTCATTTTGTGTTGCAGTGCTGATCCGCGTTGGAGACCGCAGTGAAAAGAAGACTGTGTATCAGTTAGAACTGGTACTGGAGGAACAACTTGTGGTATTCATTAGTGGTGAGTTCACATTGGCACGGCACAGATTTATTCCCAGTAAATCAAATCCTAAGTTTTCCCAATTTTTGAAGGTCAATTCTTTATGTGATAATAAAAACTAATTGTCTTATCTAGTCATTTATGAGTTGTATATTTATAGTTCGGAGCTATGAGAATATTCGGACATTTTATGACCCTGCCACTTTAGTAGAGGGATTTAGTAATTATGTGTTGGAATTTTCTGTTGGTCTGTCTGTCTGTCTGTCTGTCTGTCTGTCTGTAAAACATCTGGGGTAAACTTTGTGTTTAACTCAATATTACTGTCAGATACACTGTACTACAATTTCCATTGTTATTAAAATTTATATGCATATAACTTTCAATAATTATGTCATAGCCCATTGTAAACTTTTCATTCAAAGACTTATAATCCAGAATGGAAATTGATCAATTTTTATGGAGCATCCCTAGGCCAAAGAGATAAATAAGCTACATGATGTGTGGTCACCCTGGGGACAGTGTGACAGTGCCCATCTTCACAAGGACTACTACTTCAGTACAGATAAAGAGATTTAAATCAATTTGTATATAGGGTCTATGGCCAGTTGTATTAAGGCATTCTGTGGGCCTGGCACAGACTCCCTGGGGTCTGAGGAAATAATGGTAAACTTTGGAAAAGACTGCTTTAGAATAGAAATGCAAATTTTTTGACTTCAGTTCACGTTGTATGCTTAATCGCTAAAGCTCTGTTTTACCTCTAAACTTGTATGCTATGATTGCAGGTCGACAGAAGCATATCAAATTGCTGCACGTGTCTGCATTAGAAGGCCATGATGGTGATCCAGTTAAGATCCCGGAGAGCAAGGGATGCAGTGTGTTCTGTACAGGACTTATCCGACAGAGCTGCTGCTCTTGTCTATGTGTGGCTATTAAGCGGACTATACAGGTGTACGAACTCAACAAGACACGCCAGAAGCATAGGAAAATGAAAGACATTCAGGTCCCGGGACAAGTGCAGTTTATAGAAATTATGAATGAAAGACTTTGTGTGGGATACCCGTCATACTTTGCAATTTACAGTGTCACAGGTGATGCCGCACCAATGAGTAAGTTTGTCTTGTCTGCATAGACTGTTACGTTAGATTATAAATAACAATTACAGATAAAGAAGTGACTAATCGTCACATTGAGATGTCTTACATATTCTTACATAATTGCTACAATTGGGTAAGGTTTAATGCAGATATGAATTAATTTTGACCATAATAGGATGTGGAAACATAAACAAAAACTATTTCAGTCTCTATTTTCTAATTTAGAAAATGATGTACATTAAAATAATTCATTTCTTGCGTTTGTTCCTTGCAGCACTTGTGAATTCTGAGGACACCAGTCTGCAGTTTGTGATACAGTCACAACAAAACTCCCTGCAGGCAGTGGAGTTGTCTCAGAAGGAGTACCTATTAGTATTTAGTGGTAAGTGGTGATTTCTTATTAACTAGGATAATAATGCATTTCCAAGACAAACACATAGCTTTCTGGATATGATATGAAGGTTACGAGAGAAAATGGTCCCCAAACTGGTGATGACTCATGGTTGTACAACTCTCATTAATTAATTTTCAAATTGTAAATGACACTTGCTTAACCTAGGGTCTTTACTCAATTTGAAAATTAAATGTTTTGAGGAAGTTGAACATGATAACCAACCAGCACACGTTTAGGTGGGGGAGCCTAGAACATGTAATGTTCCAGACTGTATCAGTTGTTCAGTAGGCTATACAAATTTAGCAGGATACCACTACATTAATGTTCCTTTCCTGGTAATTATTCAGTTGAGATAACATGGCTCTTTTTCTTTCTAGTTTCTGGCATATATGTAGACAACAATGGTAGAAGAAGTAGAGCCCAGGAACTCATGTGGCCAGCTCCTCCAACAGCAGTTGGTAAGTTGTCCGAGTATACAGCGACCATCTTGTGATATTTATATCATGTTCGTGAGGAGGAATATCGCAGGATTATTTATTCAGACGTAATTTAACAAGGAATACATATGAGTTACTCCAACTTTTCCAAATTCATATCCGTGCTAAACAGTTGTTTGAAGCACATTTGCAAATCGAAATATTCACAAATATTCAGACAGTTCCTGCATATTCACAAATATTCAGACAATTCCTGCATATTCACATATATTTAGACAATTCCTACATATTCACAGATATTCAGACAATGCGAACATATTCACAAATATTCAGACAACTCCTGCATATTTAAAGTACCAACCTGATTTGTAATTTTAATATAAAATAGATAATATCAAGTTTTGTTAAATGTTATCAGAATTTTTCAAGATTGTATTGAAAATGCAGAACCTTGATTCACATGCTAAAGTTCAATATTGTTACTTGTTGCTTTGGTCGGCCGTATGCCTGTGACACCACTTTGAAGTTGCACTGTTAACTTGGTTTTAGGGTTGCTGTACTTCTAGTAAGAACTTTCATATATGTCATTCATAAATTAATTCATATAAAATAGCAAGTTGATTTGTTTGTGACATCTATCATTGGGTGGTTAGGTCCTTGGATAGTAAAACTGGCCCTTCACGGAGATGGCCGGGATTTTATTCCCTGGTTGGATGTGAGAAAGGATTGGGTCATCTGCCAGACCATGCAGGTGGTTTTCTCCAGATTCTCCAGGCTTTTCCTCCAACGTTAAGAGTCTTTGATTCCCGTCAAGGCCAATGAGAATGATTTATATAAGTTGGAAAATCTTTATTTGTTATTGTAATTAAATGAATATAATGTCATCATTGTCTTATTTCAGCGTACAGTGATCCCTACCTCATGTGCTATTCAGAAAATGCCATATTTGTGTTCGATGTTCATTCGGCAGAGTGGATACAGACTATGTGCTTGAAAAAGGTAAGGATTAGAACGACAGGAGTTTGTAGTGGTAGTACCCTATCGCTGAAGTCAGAGAGAATTGGTGTAGGCTTGTCTGTCTCTTATTGTTCTAGACAGTAATGGCTATGTTTGGACAGATTTTGATAGCACTGGCCAACAGGTGAACAAAACAAAAGTAGGGCATGCTTAGATTTCTTATCAAGTGACAGCACACATTGTAATTAGAATCAGGTGATGGTCTCAAACCAAATAGGTTTCTAAATATGTTCCAATAGTTTTTAACTCATTCACCCCTGAAATTTCATAATGAACTATTCCAACCTTTGAATTGGAAGAGTTCAAATGTGTCTTCAGGGGTGAATGAGTTCATTTACACCAAGCTCAATGGTCTTAATAGAATTAACGAATAAAAACTGGCATTTTTTCTATCATTCAAACTAATGCAGGATTATTCTCCACATTTGAATTAATTGGATGTTAAAGATTGTGGAATAAATTAAATCATTTTGTTTTTTTGACAGTTATTTCATAAATTCGTAATGATGTGCAGATTTTTTGTTTGTTTATCCTCTAAGATGGTGATTCTATGATATTTTTTAAATACTTTAAGATCAATTGTTGTTGTTTTGT
This sequence comes from Mizuhopecten yessoensis, assembly GCF_002113885.1. Classification (NCBI taxonomy): domain Eukaryota; kingdom Metazoa; phylum Mollusca; class Bivalvia; order Pectinida; family Pectinidae; genus Mizuhopecten; species Mizuhopecten yessoensis. The sequence continues at coordinate 1,867,975 of NW_018408922.1, forward strand.
TGTTGTAGACAAAGCCCCTGAACAGGGATGGCTCTCTGAACCTGATGAATATGATGGACTCCCAACACATCATCCACTTCAAGAACGTCCACCAGGGTACGGATACTTTGTAACACCCATAACTGTCCTTATGATGAATAACATTGGGGGAATCTCAGGTTTGAAGTTGATCATAGAAAATGGGTTTATTATTAACAGATTTCAGTAGTACAGGATACATATCTTGGAATACTTTTCATTTGTACAGTCCTCCATGTTTGAAAGGAGTTCTGTTGCATACCGTCATAAATTTTGAAAAAAATGCATTTCATTTCTTAAATATTAATGATAACAATAATAATAATAATAATAATTTGAGGTTTTTGTATACAGCTTTATCACAATTTAGTTAGTAGGTCGTCTCAAAGCGGTTCAAAATTATTATCTGTGGATATAAGGCCTTTGCAACCAGCTAATATCTTTCTCCAACCGCCTGGGGCGCATACAGATGATGCTGCCATTTTGGCGCTCACAGCTAGTATTCGATAATTCTAGCACTACCCAACCACATACTCATTTACAGCTTAGTAGACTGGAACAAGCGGAGTTAAGTATCTTGCTCAAAGATACAACACGGTGCCATGACGTGACGCGAACCCGCCACCCTTCGGTCATGAGATAGGCGTCCTGCCACTAGACTACTTTTTTTTTTTGCAGGAAAACAGATTTTTGATATTCATACAGTCTGAAGTTTTTATGTATCTTGATGATTATAGAACGATGGTTTTGACTTGATGTTATTGAATTACAGAAGAAGAAAGGCTGGCCATCAAGGAAATCTTCAAAAACAGGAGTGTCAACAGGAACAAGAGACGGTTCTCTTTCAAGACGAGAGAAGATCACGACCGAGGCTCTAAAGGGTGAGATAGGATGCTCTGCCTGAAACCTGTCGTGTTCTACTAAGTTGAATGTTTAGATGGTTTGCTGATTAAGTAACATTTATGAGATGAAAGTTTATTTCAAGAGTTGGAATGATTTACAAAGGAATGCATTGGGTTGATATTCATGATAAAATGTCAGGATTTTTACAGCTTTTTGCCAACTGTTGTGAATGATTTATTTTTTAATGCTATATTTTGGCTAACTGAATGTTTCAAGTTTTTTGTTCTGTTGCAAAATGGCAGCAAATTAATTATTGTGATTAATAACGACTTCTTATACAATTTATGTGCAGCATGATTCTTATTTATTTGCTTTATATCATTACTACATGTATCTTTCAATATATAGACTGACACACTGTAATATTAAAAACCATTAATGTTACTCGGGCATAAAGAATCTGGTGCGATGTGTTTGCCGGAATCACACTCTTCTAATGTTTTGGAGCAAAGTTTATGACTTGGATACAAAAAATCTAGTGGGATTGGTTGCACATACATACATAGTCTATAGCATCAGCTTGTCAATACTACTAGATAGTGATAAGTCTTGGGAGGTCTACGTAATAAAAAGGAAATTGTTTTACTCAAAAATATGGATAGCATGACATCTTTAATTGCTATGAAAGCTTCAGGAATTGCTTCTTTGAATGTTTCTTGCACACATCGATATCTTCTACAGCTATCTGCCAATACTAGTATATCTTTCATTACGAAAATAACTCCATTATTGACAAGCAGATGCTGGTCCTGGTCCTAGCTCTGTATATATTGAGATCTCTTGTGTTGTAGGATCAACAGTACTATTTGTATTCAACATTTACTGAAGTAGCATATACCCTATCCACTCTATAAAGGCATCACATCTGACTGATGTTGTGTATATCTTTGTACTAAATCAGACCGGTACACATGTGCAAACAAAAGAATCACTTCCAATTTATTGTATTAGTTGGTTGATGCTGTGGGCATGGGTTTTACACTAGGATATCATCTTAAAGAATCTTTTAATGTTAACAGTTTCAGTCACATTTTGTTAAGAAATTGAGTTTGTTAAATTTTTCAAATTCAAAAATGAAAATACCCAAAACATGAATACAAAGGGATCAATCTAGGATATTTTTCACACAAGGCAAAGGTATTTTCCTGCGAAGAGTTATTCAATTTTTCCTAAAAATATATCGTGGTTCCAAAACCTTACAACAAAGCGTTACATTGATGGAGTGCATCAGTGCTTTTTATCAAAACTACAGTGTAAACATAAAAATCCATATTAAAAAAGATGAAATATTATATACAGTTTATTTTACAGTTTTACTTGAACTTTATATATTCCAATGCCAAACATCACTTGGCTGTAATCCCTCCCTAAATGTACAGAGAGTTGTATTGCCTCCATTCCTAGATTGGCCCCTGCTAAAGTGCTATCCTATTTACAATGTCAAGTCCGCCACATGTCAGAGTATCAAAAAAGTGCCCGTTACAACTGTAGTATACTGACTGAGTTACAAGACAGCTGCTATTTTGTGTTGACTACAGGCCCGAGCGGCGCTCTCGTGAAATTTCCGCACCAATATCATTCAGCCATGTAGCCCACATGGGTCCAGATCAGGTCTTTCCTTCAAGCATACCAATACCAGTAACCCACGGCCAGTAAGCTGTCTTACGTAAAATTGTACTGTGTAGTGGCTTAGTGCATGCATACCTGCTTCCCATGTAATCTTTTTTCTTGGAATGTATTTAAACCGTGCTGTCTACTCCTTGTATTTAATCACTGATCTACCAACTCAGCTGTGCATGTTGCTTTTTATAGAGAACTTTGGCTAGGTGCATGTTTGTTATCTAAGTTAAATACAAACAAAATGTCTGTTCCAGACAAGTTAATCTCGGTTCCTTGGGCTTATTATTTTTTTTATTTTTTTTCCAAACCTAACAGCTATGTACAGTTTGACTAAATGCTTTTATGTCGTTGGCCTGACGTCTGCTTTTTGATCTCTCTCGGTGCATGTGGTTACATGTGGTTACTTGGTGGTCAGGGGATTGTTTTGTCCCATTAGTGTTCTCATTAGATGGACATGTGTTGATGATGGACTTCAGCAATTTGTTCTGGAAATATACATTTCATGTTTGTTGCAGCTTATCAGTACGTTATACATGTATATTTGTATTTAGAGGCTGTTTTATCAGTCAAGTTTTTTGGGCTCGGCCAATTATCATATTTATATAATAAATTATTTAACAGTTGCTATGCAAGGTTTAGTTTAATTGTGGTGTCGGTTCAATTGAAAAATGTTTACTTTGGTCACAGGTGCAATTTTTTATCATAAATAAAATTTATCATTGTAAAATTACCTTTCCAGCATATTGTTGTGGAAAAAATTAACTCAAAGATGAAGATGTATATGGATATTAGATTTTACAGAGCATGTTAAGGTTGACTTATGCTGTTACAATATTTAATGCAAGAAATTACCATTTCAACTGCACAAATCAAAAGTTCAGATTATGAAGAAATATAATTAACATCACACAAACACCATAGTCTGCCTTTAACGTAATGGAAAGCATTATGCACTGGTGAAGAGAACACTTTTGTATGTCATGTGATGATCTCTCGCACAGCACGTTTCTTTCAAAATCTGGACCCGTTAATCAAACAAATATTTGAGTCTGATGAATTTTTTAAAAGTCATTCTAAACTTTGCTTCTCAACAAAAACCACACTGGATCGTGATATGTTAAGAATTTGGGGTCTTCATCAATCCTGGCTAAGAAACAGTGACCCGCTTATCAGTTTTAAATCACAGTATGTTCCACAATACAGAAATTTACGGAAATCATTTTACAGTACACAATTTATATAAGCGGCAAGATCTATAATTCGGCTTTGAGCCTTTCACAGAGCTTCAGCTATGTTTGCTTTAGTTACCTATGTTTCAAGACAAGTATATGCGGAAAAGGAAATGAATTGTTTGTTTTTAAACCATGAAAATTGAAACCAGTTGACAGCATGACCAGCTGCAATTAATCGATTGTATACGGTTTACATTATCTCAAGTTATTAAATATCAAAATGTGACGTAATTTGTAATAAAAGTGAAGAAATTATTAAATGCATGAAGAAACTTTTGAAACTGTCAAAATAAGTTCAGAAGGTGATGAGAATAGAATGTTTGGTAGGCTAATTAAATCTGTAGAATGTGTATAACTTAATTGTGTGTTTTGCAGGTCTGAGAGAAAATCAAGAATAATCTCCGGTCCAACCAACTTTACCCATGTGGCTCATATGGGTACAAACATGGACATGAAATCACTCATCGATCTCCCCAAGGTATTTAATTGTTTACAGTTGATCTCGGTACATATAAATCAAACAGCAAATAAGATACTAGTGCCAAAAACACACACTACTCTTAAGATATGTTGATTACAGCTACATATCACTATCTGCATGGAACAACTAGATTAGTGATGAATGTATAGTGCTAATGAGCCCAACAAAGGCTATATAACTATTACAGTTCAAACATTAAATGTACTAATTGTTTTTCTCGCTTTACCAGCCGGTGGGATCATCTGCCCCTCCCCCTGTAGATAGACCGCCCCCTGACACTACCATACAGAGGGTGCGAAACATCTTCCAACCTAGTATGAAGTCGGTGCAGGAGGCTCAGCTGAGAGGTGCCCGGTCACAACCCAACGGTAGGTCCAACGGTGAGGATAATAGGGCATGCATGAATCATCAATCAAAATGAAAAGTTTACAGTTTTAAATTAACATATTTGAGCTTAATAATTTTGATTCAATAAAAACAAATAAGTAAAAAAAAAGAAACATTGAAAATAATTCACATCTTAATAAGATGAGGTTTATAACGAAGTTAGTTTCCTGACTAGGAATCAACATAGTTATATGGCTGTTTTTCCTCAATGATCTATCCATTTCTTAAACATGAAAGGATTGCATCATTCCTCATGTATGTTCAACTTAATTGGCGTAAAAAAAATGACAATTATCGCAACATCTTTCTCCAATATTTCAAGACACTTGTTGGAAATTTTAAGGTTTTTTCTTTAAATGATAATAAAACTTACCTCCATGATTATAAAATTTAAAAGGACATTGGACAAAGCGTAATGTAGGCGAAACAATTCTAAAACCCTTTGTCAATGATTTGTCATAACAGGCAGTGCGAGGCGTGAATCGCCGTCCAAAGTGGGGGGTGGAGCACGTCCTACGTCCTCCACCTCCTCCATCTCTGATAGTCCCGAGTTGTCAACCCACGACCAGTCTGCCTTCGCCGACGTCACCAGCAACATGTTTGAGGTAGGCACGGCTCGAGAACCTAGCTAGCCTCACATATAGGGCTTTCTTAGGGAATACATAGGCTTTTCCTTAGGGCAATTTTGCAGTGTAATAATGCATTTATAGAGGCACATTAATTCTTAGTCCAACCTGATGCTTTGGTAGAAATATACAATCAGTTATAAGTAATATTGATTATAAATACAGTTTAAATTTGAAATTTATCATATTTTACATATGATTATGAAAGGAAGTAGTTTAATAATTGTTGAGGAAATATTGGATAAGGAATCACGAAACACTGTTCTTTTTTCTCTTTTTTATCTCGCAAAATAGTAGAGCATATAATTATGGTGAATTGGTAATTATTTCGATGTTCCACGTCCTCCCCGTTACATATGTACACATGTCATGAAGCCCTTTCTGTTATGTACCGTCACTCGAAGGTTTCTGTTTCACACACACTGTATGATCTGTCTTACTTCCTAGTCTATATGTATTACAGCCTTCACATAGCCCGAGTTGACTCGTGAGTTACATCTTTATGTACTGTACTGGGAACAAACACACATCCCTGGGATGTACAGACAGTGCTCAATAGTATTCCGACTACAGAACCTGGACATGACTTACACATCTACATTACATTTCAATAATCTGATAATATTCATTTTGTTAGACATGATATTCAACTTGGTAAATGGATCGGTATTGTTTTTCTTCAAAAACTAGATAATGCAGATGATATTTTCGGACAATATGGTTACTGTATACTAGGAAATTTCCACCGCAGTTAAATATTTTTGCCTTTTTTGCCCTCCGTCATGAGAGCAAATTTATCATTACAGCGAATGTAAGTAAACAGCATGATAAACATAGTTATTAAATGTAAAGGGCGAAATTGACATTGGAAGAAAATTGATTTCATGGGCAAAGGGCGGTAGTTTGACTGGACGAAAAGTTTCTGGTATACAGTAATTGTGTTGTTTTGCATTCAAAATTCAAAAATTGTCTGACAAGAATTTAAAAATTATGGGTAATGATTTAGAAAATGAAAAACAAATGTTGTGTAAGTCATGGAGCCTAGAACTGAGTCGAGTTTGCTACAGTATAGTCGGTAGATGTAACACAAGTTAAAGAGGCTCCTGTGAAGAACTCTATGTCTGCACACACTGTGTGTCATATCCTTTGTATGCACTGAGAGTCTATGTACTGTATTATTTATATAATCTTCAACCAGTTCTCTTCATGTGAGACTTGATTGGCCGGCGTTACTAATGGTGTACTACTACTACATAATCCATTTTGCTTCCCTTCAGGTGTTTAAAGGTCCCCCTGGGTCGCAAGAGTCTGTTAGTGGCAGTGTTTCCAATCATACATATGAAAGCACATGGCAAAACTACTGAACAAATGAGCACACAGATTATGTAGCTGAGGTTTCTCCACTTTTTACTTCCATGTTATATTTATATATTGTGCACTCCTTGAGCTAACCTTCATTACCAGACCCCAAGCTTCTTATTCACTTCCTCTTTTGTTCTGTTGATATATACCTGGTGGGAATGGCTGATTAGTCCGGTAATGAGGAAAGAACATTCTTTTTTTAATAACATTTACCAAAATTTGTATATTTTTTAACAGTTTAAAACTTGGTGTTCAGATCAGTATTTAAAAATCTAATGAAAGGAAAATGTGATATATTCATAATCGTCACTAATTTCAGTAGTGTAGTACTTACTGTGCAAGTAACTTAACAAGTTAACATCAGGGGGAAATTTTGTGTCTTTTCTTACGTCGAAATGCTGCAGTCATTCCCACCATAGGTTACTTATTGTTTTACATTACAGCATTGCATGACCCCAGGCCGCAGCCCTCTGGGTGTGTGCCACTCCTTCTTGGCATGTCCTTTCACAGTTACCTCCCCTACCTAACCAGTTACCTGTGTACTGGATGGGAGACAAACTTGCCATCTGTCAATGTTGTTGCATGTTTTTTCCTCTTTGAGTTTTTAAACAGACTGAACAATATACTATACATACAAATATATTTCTATAGCAATTAGACATCTTTGAAATTCTGTCCCATTAGGATTTCGATTTTTGATGGATCCAAGTTCAGCGCAGGTAGTATGATTGATATTGCTCACTGGGAATGAAATAACCGTATGTAATGGGACAATACAGTGCAGCAGGCTTACTGGCTATCTCATTTTGGCATGGTAGATTAATCTTGAAGTTGGAGAGCTTAGCAAGCTGATGTCTAAAGATGATGGCTTGAAATCATCACAGATCTAGAAAAAGATCTGGAGATCGAAAATTAGCGAACAGAAATGAGATGTTTAGTATTGACTGCATTAGTATTTGTGTTGATTAGAAATATGAAACAGTATTGATAGAATTCTTATATATTAATTACTTACAGCATACAATGTATAAATATTCACAAATCTGTTTGCATGGTCAGAGTTTGTACATGTTACACATGCTAGATTTAAATTCAATGGTATGTTTTTAGTCAGGGAAGTTGCAGCAAAAAAAATTAAAAAAAAATAACTTGGTTGTACTAATTTGTTTTCTTCCAGAAATTCAAAATGTGTTTGTTTTTTAACCATATGCAAGTTTACAAGAAATCATGAAAAAAACATTATATTAAAGTATTGTGCTCATCAAAATAATGATATTGGTAACCTAGTGTTGATTTTTAGGTGAAGGGTACTAACATGTCAAACTAAGTTATAAGTAAGTCCTTTTCAAAAGAACTATTCAATAAAAATCTTATGTTGCCATATACTTTACAGAATTGTAGTTGTTTACCAATATTATCAATCAGGAAGTACAAATTCAAAAATGAGTCGAGAATTATTGGCTGAAAAATCTATAAGTTCACAGGAGAAGCTACTTTAAGCCAGAAAAACTCCCTTTGGTTGTTTCATCTTCCTTATTGAAGGGAGATTACTCTAGATAAAATATGGAGTGGAACTCTCCTTTGTGGTTATAACTGATGCAGTAGTACCCTTCACCTTTAAATGTAATATAGGGTTTTGGAAACAACTGATGATCAGCATTGTTAATAGTGAAAGTCGTTTTGACTTGGACAGTGGGATAGTTAGATGGAAATGTTGTAGACTAGTAGTAGGGGTATTATTATAGTAAATCAATGGAGAATGAAAAGATTGGGTCTACATATTATAGCTAGATCATCATGACAACTTAGTGTACTGTTTAACTGTATTAGGTATCATACCAATGTGACTAATGTACTGTTAAACGGTATTTGGTACCATACCAATGTGACGTATAGTGTTATGGGATAATATAAGTTTAAATGTGTATTGTACAACAGTGTTTTCTAACTAGGCTGTCCGTGTAAAATACATTCTAAGGTTCTTAACATTGCTTTGCATCAGCTTAGTCATACTGTCTTTTTGTAAGCTGTCTGTGATTTTTTGTTGGCTTAGATATAATACTTAATGTTCATTTGTTAGCTCTCTGCAATCTGTTGTCGTGGCTGAGATAATGTTCTGATGTCGATGGGCATTGACGAGGCTTACGTAAACATGTGTAATGTAGAATGACAACAGACATAGATAAAGCTAAGATCTTTATATGATTATGTGTTAAATATTTTGCAACTGCTATGCCAAAATAGTCACCAGGGTTGAAGGCATACTGAACAATCCAAAGAAGGGGAGAACACTCTGGCAACTTTTTTGCCATAGTAGCTAAAAAATAAAACACTGTTGTTGCTGTTATTCTGTTTGTTCAAAACCACAATGTTGCAATTTATCAGAGAAATACCCTGCAGAGTTTAGGTGATCTACAGTTCAAGAATTCTGTTATTCAATCATTTGAATTAGTGAAAGTATGGCTTTTTACACAGAACTACAATCACAATGAAAGTCATTGATCGGTAACTGTAGGCCACACCTACAGCATATAAATCAGACATAGTCAATTGCAACGCAACAGCTGACCAGACGATATTTGCATAGTAAGTTTACACCTTTAAACTTTACTTCTATGAATAATTTACTATTAAGGAAGATACATGAACATATGATAGACAATAGAAAATGTTAAACAGGGAAAATCTGAGAACAAAATTTTAGCTTAAGTACTACTAACTGAAGCTAAAATTTTGTTCTCAGATTTTCCCTGTTTCACACATTTGATAACTTATTTAGGAAGATGTCAATGGTTTTGATGGTGATTATGCATTTCCAGTTTAGCGCAGCAGGGTTAGTTGAGTGCTACCAGTAGGGATACATATAGGAGGTGGCTTTGTAATACAATATAACTACTGTTACCAAATATCGATGGTAACGCTTTGACTCTTGATTTTAATAACAATCATTTCCTTAAAAATAAGCCTCACACGATAACTTTGTACACACACACACAGTGTGTTGTTGTTGTTGAAATCACTTCCAAGCTTGTTATGCACTCCTATAATTGATTAAAAACGTTGTTTTGACTTCTACTGCCCAGAACCATAATATTCTAAAGACAATTTGCTTATAAACACATCTATTAACAAATCCGTTTTTTTTTTACCTTCAAACTGAAAAATTTACATTTTCACATTGTTTGTAAATTTCTGTTCCTTTGCTATTTTGGTAGAGATACGACATATGTTTGAATAATGAATAAGTAAAAATATGTTGTATTTTAGATGTTCCCTATGGCATTGTTAATGGCAAAGATGTAAAACTGGATATGTGAACAAAATGATAAAATTAGTTATCATGTATAGCTACTTGGTAATAATGTGTAAAACTAGTGCGAACTATACAGGCTTTTTGGTCAGATCATGTTTTATAAGGTAACATTCTAGATACATATGTTCACCTTATTTGAATAAAATATCTGCAGTTGAAAATGTAAAAATTATTCCAACCCTTAACTCATTCACCTCTGAAGACACATTTGAACTCTTCCAATTCAAAGTTTGGAATAGTTCATTCTGAAATTTCAGGGGTGAATAAGTTAAAAATTTGACTCAATCCATTTGCTTCCGCCACCATCTGTCCACCACATACCAGATGGGGATGTCTAAGAGCTAGATCCTGCCCTGTTGTCTACTCCTTCGCTTTACACATAATTGCCGGACAAACTATTAGAGTAACTCTCTCGAAATTCATTTGAATTCATTCCAATTTTATTTTATTTATTTTTTAATTTATTTTACTATAAACACTTACTAAGATAATTGTATTTAATTTGTCTAACTTGGAAACCAGTAACATTAACCTTGTTTTATAAAGAACGCATGATGTTAACTTTTTGAAAAACAAATCACCAAGCTTATATGCATTTGGACACAATTTAAAATGACAATATGATTAGAAAAGGCAAGGATGAAGTTGGAAGATTTGTTTGCACTTCAATTTCTTGATTAATCCATTTTCAGAGTTTTTGTAATTTTCTTAGGTAAAGGTATTATGCAATTTTAAGAAAACATGATGCTGGGACCATTTAATTATATAAACTGATGTTGTTATTTACGTTACATTATGTACATTTTACTCTAACAGAAAAACCTTGTAAAATGCTGTACAGTGTTGATGCAATGTCAATGATATTTACATGTATAAAAACATAATAATATGACAGCAATCGTTTCTGTGAGGAGAAAAAAAATCTCGACTCAAGCCAAGGTGTATATTTGATTTTCTTATAAATGACAGATAATCTTCAGTATCAATTTCACTAATGATATGTGCTGATGATAATTTGACAATATGTGTGACAGTGTACTAAATTTTTGCGTCGTTGTGTTGTAGGATGGGGAGGGGTTTGAGCGGCCACGTATGCGCCTGTCTCTGGCCTCCACCAACAGTAACTTCAGTAGTCCCCCACACTCCACCAGTGGCAGTCTTTCCGAGGACCGAGACCCCGGCGACAATGACCAGGACGTTGACTGTACTCGCCTCTGATTGGCTGGAAGGTGACCCCAGAAAGAGGTCACCCGTGTGTCCCGCCCGATGCAGCCCTGGCGGTTATCTCGCCATCACTGGTTACTTGCTTTATGTAATGTGTGGTCTCCTGTCCCAAGTGTTGACGACACGGAGCCGTCTCTGCTATGTCTGTACTGACCTGGACAAAACCTGTTGGTAGGCTACAGTCTGTGGCAACTTGATCACCACTCTCATATCAAACACAACGTCAAACCCAGCCGTGAACATAAATCAAGAAATGCAGCATTTTTTTTTCTTCTACAAAACAAAGCAATGGGATGCTTGCTTACTGCTGATCATTGATATAATCGGTATTATTCCCGTATATATTTAGTCCTATCTATTAACCTGTAGCATGAGCACGGTGTCTACAACTCAAAATCTAAAACTCTTTATCCATTGTACTTTGGAGTCGGCCAATTTAAACCTTATTTAATCCTGAAAAAATTAACAGAAATATGTAGGAAAAACACGTTTTGCAATTTTAAAAGGCAAACTGATTGTTTTTGTTTTATTTTGTACAATATTATTTATCATGGAACCTTTTTGAATTCCTAAACCATTTTCTTTTTTGGTGAAGAAATAACATAACCATGTATTTATATGATGATGACTATCATAAATGGATGCTTTAAATTTACACTGCAAATTCCTTTTCAAGGAGTGATCTCTTAGTGTTACCCTTTGTAAGGAGTGATCTCGGGTGTTACTTTTGGTTGTTCTACACAATATATTACGCCTACATATTGCCGCCATTACAGATGAACCTGTCTCATTCTGGTGTGAACATTTACGTACCGAGGTGTGTAATCGAGGTGATGTGTGACACATTACAGTCAGTTTGTATCATCACTGCCCCTTAACTCATTCACCCCTGAAGACACATTTGAACTCTTCCAATTCAAAGGTTGGAATAGTTCATTATAAAATTTCAGGGGTGAAGGAGTTCATATTGTCTTCATTTCATTTGTGTCGAAACTTCACCACCTCTTGGTATGTACAGCACATCACAATACACAAGTCATAAATGCGAAACAAGGTCGTACATTTCAAATAAGTTTACCTGCATACCATGCTCATAAGGACTTGTAATCAGGTTAGGATATTCGAAATATCTTGTAGGGTGTATTGTTTTGTACAATTTAATGTCAAAGGTGGCATTCTATGAACAAATCTGTAACTAATGCAAGTCTAGAGTTTATATATCCATCAGACAATATAAAATATCATGATATTTAGAAAAAAGATTCATTTACTAAACACCAGTTTTAAGTAACAATACCAATATACTTAATTAATAATATAATAATCTCAAAGAATAACATTATAATATGTAACATTGATATATTTATAACTTCTTTAAACTTAAATGGAAAATGATTTATTTTTTTTGCCATTTTTTCTTAAACAACGACTTGTAGCTAAAGGATAACATTGATATACAGGTATTTAGACCAGGTTTGATGTGATGAAACAGTCTTTCATTATACCAACACAACATGCCATACCGGTGCTGTGTTTTTCTTTTTCATCCTTCAGTACTATTGATATGTATGAAACAGACTGGCAACCTATATCCCACGATGTTACAGGTTCAATGTTTAACAATTCTACTTGAGTTTTCATGAAAACTTGTAATTTTTGAAGTTTCTTGCATTTGTATTGCTCCACCAAAGGAAGACTGAAAGGTTGGTTTAAATTTGACCAATATTTCAAAAAATTGTTAAAGAAAAAAAAGAAAAGAAAAAAGCTTTACAATGAAGGTCAGTTGATCTATAACGGATAAAAAAATGGCTTGACAATAAATTGCAAATAATGTTTATTTTCCATTTCATGGAATAAGATCACAGAAATTGAGACCCATGAGAACACAGGACTTTAATTAAGATAGATAAGAATGTAGACTGAAATAGAATAGGGCGAAGTGTGTTGCACTCTTTAACACTGACCTTCCTTGTCAAGGGGTTGGTTAGCAACTTATCAATGCATGAAATCTTTAAAACTACTCTTTAAACAAAATCTCCTATCCAAACTGGTTGGCTGTTATAAAGAGTGTGACTCTTAGTGCTTATGCCCTTGTTCCCAAAAGAGTTAAAACATGTCATGCTTTATATATATAAATATATATAAAATATATATATATATCATACGACAAATCCTGTTAGGATATTGTATAGATCTAATGGCTTTAGTCGGTCACATAGTAGCTTGTACATATAGATGTATTTAAAACACTAAACCATGTTAATAGCAACACAATATTCAGCCTTATTCATGTACAGTTGTATATTAATGTAGCGTCAGTAATGGAGTCCTGCATATATATATATATGTAAATGTTTTGTACATAGTTATCAGCTATTGTTGACAAGTGAATTTGCCAAAAACCCTATGTTTTTCCTTTTTAATTGATCAATGACTTTGGAGTGAAATCGAGATGAGCGGCGTGACCAGACACCCGGAGTTACTGCGAGATCCTCTGTACCTGTTACACATAATTATCGGTGTGCTTACGGTACGTTTGATAACCGCGTTATTGAGTTCAGTGCTGTGAGCGCTTTTCTTGCCGAGGGTCACCATTTCCACACCCCTTACAATCAGTGTATGTTGTTTTTTGTAGACAGATATAAATTGTATAATGTTGAAGTGACCAGATTTGCAGACATTCATGTCAAAAGTGTTTTGCTACATTAGTTGTACAAGACTTGATTTGTGATAGAAACAAAGTTTAAATTTTATGTATTTGGTACCTGACCTACCGATTTCACTAGGAGTTATTTTTTTGGCAATATAAAAGAAAGCTATTCGAAAGAGTTTTTTCCAGGAAATCTGGCACGCTGGCATACAAAGTCAACTTGGAGTATATGTTTATAATTGTGTTATGCAGAAGACTTGTTGTTCCAATATGATGTGTCTCTGTTGTTGGAATCAATTAAGCACATTTTCATGTCATATTGATGTGTCACCAATGATATACTGCCAAAATATGGGAGTTCCCATCCAGCCAATCATTACTATGTTAAGGGGGAAACACCATGGGACCTACCTGTATCTCGTGTATCCATTCACTTAGGTTTGTCAAGTCTTTCATTTGTGGTAGAAGATAAAACATTAGCCAAAACTTGTTGATTTGAACATATCTAATTACGTGTTATTTGATTTGATGACCTTAAAGGTCTGGTAATTTTCTCGGAAAACACCTTGACAGTAGTTTCATGTTGATATACACATATACCAGTAGCAAGATGTTACATGTTGTTATACATTATCATTCACAACTGATTGTCACAAATTATGCCCATGAAGGTGTCACAATCCCTCTCGCAGTAACTCCTGGGTAGGGTTACTAGTGTGTGCACAGGAGTCTAGCAGTTAATGCCTGATGTGAGAGTGGTGTTTCTGCTGGAGATCTTGCAAGTAAATACCTGATGTGAGAGTGGTGTTTCTGCTGGAGATCTTAGCAGTAAAAACCTGATGTGAGAGTGGTGTTTCTGCTGGAGATCTTACAAGTAAATACCTGATGTGAGAGTGGTGTTTCTGCTGGAGATCTTAGCAGTAAATACCTGATGTAAGAGTGGTGTTTCTGCTGGAGATCTTAGCAGTAAATACCTGATGTGAGAGTGGTGTTTGCACTGAAGATAAATACCTGGTGTGTGTGTGAGAGAGAGAGGGAGAGGGAGAAAGAGAGAAAGAGAGAGAGAGTGTGTTTGGTGTTTCCACAAGGCATGTTAATTACAGTTAATCCTTCAATGTTTGATGCATGTCTCATGACGAACAAAGACCATGTTATTTTTGTCTCCCATAATTTTTCTCATAAACTTTCGTTGAAGTGAGCCGCTATCAGGATCACAAGCATTTAAGGTTTTGAATTGTACATGTGAACATTTCCATATATTCAAGGGTGATTCACAAAGTCCCCCAACACAATGTGATTCATTTGATGTTGTATTACTTAGAAAAGATGGAATGAAGTAACTATGATTATGCAATATGAAATATAATACACACTGCTGTTGAAAAAAGCTGTGGTCACCAGTAAAATTACCCATACTTCCCTGAAATTTTGATTTTAAATTTGTTATTTTCACAATATTTGAAATTATATTGACAAAGAGAATTTCGCAAAAGACAATAGAATCATGATTCAACTTGAAATTTAAATGCAAGATATCTGACTGTTAGATACCGTTAATACGATAAGGTCTGTGCATCATGAAGAAAAAGGCAGACTTGATGGCAAATCTGGTAGTTATCTTGCAATTTGCTATACATTTTATAACCTGTTTTGGTTTGTGAATGATGAGAGATTTTTTTAATATTTTACTTTCTCAGAATTTTTTTAATCCTTTTGATTCCTTCATTTTACCTAAATGTTACGTTGATATTGAGTCAGTATTATGAAACAAGTGATCGTTTGTTACTGTTATTTTGTATAGTAAAGCTTGAAGGTCTTTCAAAAACATAATCTTTGAAAAATGTTGGAAGTATCTTAAGATAATTTCAGGTTATGATAAGTATGGTATCTTTTTAGTTAATTTTTTTTTTTCTTTTTTTTTTTCCAACATGACTTACAGCAACACAAGGCATTATTATATTGATCTTGTGTTTTATATTCCTGACATTGTGATGTGACAGGTATTTAGCACTCGGTGCAAGGGGAGTAATGGTAGTGGTAGAATACATTCCATTTGACTTGGAAATGCACACACAAATCACACAATTTTACATCTACATACTGCTACATGTATAAGTGAGTCTGAACATCAGCAGTGCGATGCGTGGCAAGTTCACTCATGAAGAACTGCCTTTTAATTAATTGTTAATTAATGGATGATTAATTGACTTGTGATATGGTTGAGGAGGAGACGAAGTCGCTTGTGCCTTTGGTTTGCTTGCTGAATGTTTTGGTTGGCGTCCTGCCCGTTGAAGACTTGATGATAATGTTAGTCGAGGTATTTATGTCCTTTTAGTGCGTAAACGGAGTTAAATTCTTAATTTTTACATTTTTCGTGCTAACCTAATACTTAATCAGGAAATTAAGAATTTACTTCAAGAGCTGTCCTGTACATGGTTAATATATAGTTCTTGGGTCTACAGGAGGCCAGGGGTGTGACCTCATACATTTTGTGTATCCTTGTCCACATTCCACTATGAAGTCTTTAACCTTCCAAATAGATTCAAAATATTCCTTTTCTTGATTTGAACAAATCTACAAACAGGTAAAATGTAATCTGTCGCATGATAGCAAAGAAGAAAAATAAAGATGACAAATACATCTATTGATTTCTTCAGCAGACAAATGTCCTTAAAATCTAGATCTGTTTAAATCAGTAGTTAATAGGAAATTAAGAAGCAGCTAACTAGGTTTAGGCAGGTGTCCCTGTGTTGTAGGCTAGATTTGGGTAACATCAGATGGAGGACTACAGTGCTGTAGACTGACCGCGGGTAGATAGATGACCGACAGTGCTGTAGGCTAATTGTTGAAAAACAGATGGAAATACTGTAGTCGGAAAGTGGTAAGAGATACTTTGGTGCTGTAGGCCGACCCTGGGTACATAGACTACAGTGTTGTAGGCAGACAGTGGGTAGATAGACTACAGTACTGTAGGCAGACTCAAGGTAGATAGACTACAGTGTTGTAGGCAGACTCTACGTAGATAGACTACAGTTTTGTAGGTAAATCGACTTAGGACGAGTTGTTATGAAGCTGTCAAGCGAGGGGTCAAAAGTGATACTTTACTAATAGAAAAACAAAAGAAAACCTAATTACTTAAATTACTCTATGATTGTAAATTTTTATCTTGAAGATTTTAATTATGCAAGAATATGAACTGATTGATGAGCACTATTTGCATATCATTTGTATATCTCCACGTTAGCTTTTATTGTCATTGTTTGAATGTTATTATTTTTTTCAGGAATCAAAACATTTCTTCCACAGAAATGAAGTATAAACGTGCAATGATTTTTTCTCCCCTTATTATTATTGTTATTATAGACAAATGTGTTAACCTACCACACTAGTTGTAGCCTACAGTGTAAGGACTTGTATCATTGTATCCCGTGTATAGAGCCCGTTATTTACCCCGTATTACCACTGAGTTTTATAAACTACGATGTATGTGTGAGTGTCGGTGTGCATGTACAGTTTTGTATGCAATGTAGTGTTATTATTACTTTTTTTTGGTGAAATCTTAATTTGTTTTTTTGCCGAAAATTTCTGTGCGGATTTTAGGTGTGGGCAGCCACCTTGTAGATACAGCCGATGGTATTTCGCTTTGGAGTTGTATAGCCCAAGGAAGGTTTATTATTATTATTGCAAAGTTCCCACCACTAATACATACAGATCTGTACGGAGAGCTTAGCCAATTATTACGATTATTATTGTATAGTTTTATAACACAAATCAGTAACATGTAAGTGCAAGAAATGGTAAAATAAAACCGCAAAAATAATAAAATTACATAAATTCTTCTATACAGATTTGGTGTTGTTATTTTGTCTTCTTGAAGGATGTCCCTATGAATGGACCTTTGGTTTCGGTCACTACTTTCGCAATGGGTTGGGGGGGAAATCTCGGATTATGTCATATGACCTACTGTCTAAACAGGATAGCCCTGATAATACATTTGTAGCTGACCTGCATCATTTAAAAATATATATATATATACTTTATTTATTTTACAACAATTATGAAACAAGTTATTTCAACATATATTAATCACTCATGATGGCCAGGTTGCAAGCACATAAGGTTTTTTAAGAACCACAAAAGTCGAGATTGTAATGTTTGGCCTATAAACTGCTGCTTTTAAAGGCTAACAACTTGTTCAAGCACATAATTTTGATGCACAATCAGCAATTGCCTACCTTTGAGCAATACAGACCCTTTTGGCCACACATAGGGGGTTTAAACATGTAATGGTAGATAACTTGGGAACTTTATTTTCAATTTAGTTCTTTTCTGTTTTGCAATTTTTCATTTTTTATGTGTAAGCTTGGTTACCTTCCTTGCATTGTTAATCTCCATGTGGACAGTATTCTGTCAATTTCTGAAAATGTTTTTTTAGGTATCCTTAAGTGATAAGTGAAAAAAAGATATACAGTATAAAGATCATGAAACATGAGAAATCCAACATTATGTTAAAGGAGCTATTTAGTCAAATGACAACCTGAAAATAGAGTTGATACTCCAAATATATATCGCCTAACGAAAGTCTACGTAGTTAATAATGACATGACCTGGAACTAACGTCCAGTGTGGTCAGTTTCATCTTTTGAGAAGGCCGTGATAAAAATAGTTTTTATACGCCCAAAACTGCGCAATATCCGGGCCTTTCAGTATAAGTAAGCGTGTACAGCACTACACTATTGACCTACAACACCCATGTCAGTTATGAGTCTTGAGTTCACACGTAACACATTCTTGAATTTGCAGAAGTAAGAACTATGAGAATCATTATATATACCTCCAATCAGATATTTCTGTTCACATTTTGATTTGAATAAAAATGAACAGGTTCAATTAGACCATGGTGCCGCAGAGAGATTTCAAACCGCAGTTGCACAGATTTCATTCTTCTTTGTTATTGATGTAGTTCCATCAGAATCTGGTCTTATCTGACAAAGTTACCGGGCAAAACCCATTGACCAATTGGTACCGGTAGTATGCTAATTGATTATGCATGGATTTTGCTCAACTTCAAACATTGACCAGACTATGTATACACTTTTGTACTTTGCGCATCAGTCTGTGTATATCGCATATACATATCCCAAGGTTCATTAACATTGATCAATATTTAAGGATGTGATCTTGCAGAAACGAAATTGTGGACAGACAAACAGACAACTAATCCCCATACCTAACATATCTGTCAAATCTTTTGAAAAAACATATGAATACAGTGTACACATATTCACTGCCGTGAACATTATTTTGCATTGGAGCAAATAAAGATAAAAAAAAAAACACTAATACAATCTGATACATTTTATGTGTCAATATTGAATAAGATGAACACAATATAAACACATACCCACACACACAAGATTAAGAGAATAACATGTTTTTTTTTGTTTTTTTGTTATCTTTCATTGTATAAATTCTTCACAAAAATAAAAATGTATAACATATATTAAGCTTTATCATCTATATAGGCCGGTGTTTGAAATACAAAGTACATATTAATTTCGAATACATTTTAAAAGAGTACCCCATATGTGCCAGAGCATTATGGTCAACATTATGGTTGGTTTCAGGACTGATAGCATGGTGCAACAAATGCTGACAACAAGACTTATTGAAAGTTTAGGAAACCATATGGTCCGATAACAATAATAAAAAAAAGTCGGACATAGAAGCTACGGTTCCCGCAGCTGGCGTAGCTGTAGCCTTCACCTTGAATGTATGAACACCAAGTTACATAAAACTGCTGTTTTTTTCCTTCAAATTTATTGATTATAATTGAGCATAAGCATTGTTAAAAGTACAATGTATGCCAGGGAATCTAATATTTCTTTTGCTGCTTAACATTTGCATTGATATTTAATTCACTGGCATAAAACCAGTAGGAAGCCATATGGCCAGTGTTTCTATCTTTTAAAAATAAATTCTAATGTTTCTCAAATTTGCTCCCAACGCCCATGGTGTGTTACATTGATCAACACAAACATAGTTTTCTGACATTAGTGCCTTTAGTCAGTAGGAGCTGTTCAATCAGATTCAATCAGTCCCACCTAAAGATCACAGATTTTCTCCATTAAGGATTGTTTTTTCGAGGAAAGCAAACTGTTATCTGTTGGAAGTGTCTGTGGACTCATCTGTCATGAGTCTGAGAGAAAATGATTTGGCCTTGTTAATTGAAGCCAGAGGTTCCTCCTGTATACAGTCACTGACAGATTTCACAATGTCATGTCACTGTTAGTACAGTTCTTGTAGCCTTTTGAAAAAGTTCATGAAGTCCTCAAAGGTATGAGAGAGTGGGTTCAGTTCCTATTTCTCATCCTCCTTCCTCCCATCAATAACCATAAAGGAGGCTTATCTATTAAATAAAACTTTACATGAAAATGGCACATATACCTGTTTTAGTTATGTTAATGATATGACATTAGACAATGATTTACATCAAATTGTACAGGGTACAGGATCCTGACGCATCGTACAGTAATTACCAATTTAAAATTAAAACCAAGCAAAATATATAAAAAAAGAAATCTGAGACAAGATTCTTTAATAAACTAAAAAAATTAAACGAGAGTAATAAATTATTCATGAATAAAGACTTAAAGATGGATTATGTCCCTGAAAAGTACCTTAACATTAACAGTAGTAATTTAAGGAACATGTTCACTTCATTTCGTTTATGTGAACACAAGTATACCAAGAGACCAGAAACTCTGTAAAAAATGTGTTAGGGAATGAAGTACACTTCTTTTTTATGTTTACTGTTCCCTTAATGAATCTGCCAGAAAAGAATATTTCCAAAAATGCATTCCTAATCACAATGACGTTACCTTAGATACCAATTATTTGACCTCAATATTATCTACAAACAACTCACAGTTTATACTGGACTCTTGCTTATTCATTAAACATCTGTCTCTAGAACTGAGGAGAGTGGGCTTGCTGACAGTATAAGATATGGACTTTGCAGCTAAAAATGTTTAAAAGCAAATTTTCTATTTGAAGCTATGTTAATTTTGTTCATGTTAATGTATACATATAAGCAATCGCTTTGCGACTTTTCTACATGTACATGTCTATGTGTGTATTCACTGTGTTTTACTATTTTGCCTTCAAACTTCTATGTAGTTACAAATGTGCAAATTCATTTTTCGAATTTGAAGTTGAATTTAATATCTTGAAAATATATTTGAATGTACAGGAGTTGTTCCTCTTCGCCCACATTCCAAACCATAGAAAAAGAAACTGATATTACATCCTTTGGCACATGATCACTTACTTCAGCCAATCAGAATGCATTAGACTAATTAACTATGTGCCGATTTTATTCAATTTAAAACTCACGATGAGCCTTTTAGTTTAAACTTTATTTTGTTATCGGTATAATATTCCAGATATACAAACATGATATACCAATCAAATTAAGATTATAATTATAATTTTAATTAGATTGCTTGTACCAGGGTGTTCCAATACAATATGGTATGTACAATTTGCATTGTGCACTTCATTAACAAATTATATAGTTCCGCGTATGAATAAGTGAAGCTTGAGTGTTCATATGGAGGTAAGTTTGGAGGCGCGAAGCCTATAAAAGGTCGACTCCTTCGTCATTCCGCCATAAATTGTAGCTGACAAAAAAAAAGAACTCAGACGTATAGCTAGTGGCACGGCTTTCGTCGCAAAATAATAAGTGTAGAAATAACACTCAACAGTTAACTGGATGGTCAAAATTTACAACAGAATGTATGTAAGGGTCACACTCTACAACAGGAGGTATATATTGGGTGTAAGGTCACCCTTTACAGCGTGAGGGTCACAATCTACAACAGGAGATAAGTAGAAGATGTAAGGTCACAATAGCAGTGTCAAAGTAAGGGAAAGAATAAGTAAAAAGCCAATCAATGATAAGAATGAAACCAAAGGCCAGGTGGTCATCCCGTATATAAAAGGTATGTCCGAAACCATACAGAGGATATATCGCGGTCATGGCATAGCAACAGCCATGAAGCCCCACAGGACGCTTCGTAATATCCTAGTTCACCCTAAGGATAAAACACCAAAAGAAAACGTCGCAGAATGCGTATACAAAATCGGATGCAAAAACTGCGACGATGCGTATATTGGAGAAACAAGAAGGCCATTTGGGGTCCGCATTGATGAACACAGGAAACATACGGAAACCCAAGGGGGAAAGAAATTCACCTGATCAGAAAGGAAGGAGTCGGAGTCCCAGATCAATAAATCGGCAATCACAGACCATGCCCCAAAGACAGATCATGTGATTGACTGGGATAACTCCAAGGTATTTGGACAGAGAGAGCAATCCGTTCAAGCGGCAGATAGAAAGTCATCTGGATACGCCGCAGTGGGCCAGTTCTGAATCGAGATGAGGGGCTCATAGACTTTTGCACATCCATGACCAAGTATTAAACAAAGCGCAGTTGAATCGAGTCATTTCGATACATATATAACAACTTATTTCAGCGTAGCCGAATTGACATCGATTTGATGGACAACTCGTATATATTTTACACCTTTGTGTGCATATGATCCACTGATCATTTGTCTGATGAGAGTAACAGAGTCCATACCATACTAGTCATCTAAACGTCACATATAAACATATTTCCCAAGGGAGGGCCCCATTCTAGAACAGAAAGGTTTTTTATAAGATAACGAGCTACACTAAACAACGAGAGGTCATCTGTTACGACGGGAGGTTCCTCTCTGAAACGGGAGGTTTATGTAAGGTGTGAAGGTCACACGCTACAACGGGAGGTATATGTAAGGTATGAAGGTCACACGCTACAACGGGAGGTATATGTATGGTATGAAGGGCACACCCTACAACGGGAGGTTTATGTAAGGTGTGAAGGTCACACGCTACAATGGGAGGTATATGTAAGGTGTGAAGGTCACACGCTACAACGGGAGGTATATGCAAGGTGTGAAGGTCAGACACAACAACGGGAGGTATATGTAAGGTGTGAAGGTCACATCCTACAACGGGAGGTATATGTAAGGTGTGAAGGTCACACGCTACAACGGGAGGTATATGTAAAGTGGGAAGGTCACATCCTACAACGGGAGGTATTAGTAAGGTGTGAAGGTCAGACGCTACAACGGGAGGTATATGTAATGTGTGAAGGTCAGACACTACAACGGGAGGTATATGTAAGGTGTGAAGGTCAGACACAACAACGGGAGGTATATGTAAGGTGTGAAGGTCGCATCCTACAACGGGAGGTATATGTAATGTGTGAAGGTCACACTCTACAACGGGAGGTATATGTAAGGTGTGAAGGTCACACCCTACAACGGGAGGTTTATGTAAGGGATGAAGGTCACACTTTACAACGGGAGGGTCACATCTTCGACGGAAGGTATATATAAGGTATGATTGAAGGTCACATCCTACAACAGGAGGTATATGTAAGGTGTGAAGGTCAGACACTACAACGGGAGGTATCTGTAAGGTGTGAAGGTCAGACACAACAACGGGAGGGATATGTAAGGTGTGAAGGACAGACACTACAACGGGAGGTTTATGTATGGTAGGAAGGTCACATTTTACAACGGGAGGGTCACATCCTACACCGGGAGGTATGTGTAAGGTGTGAAGGTCAGACGCTACAACGTGAGGTATATGTAAAGTGGGACGGTCACATCATACAACGGGAGGTATAAGTAAGGTGTGAAGGTCAGACGCTACAACGGGAGGGATATGTAAGGTGTGAAGGACAGACACTACAACGGGAGGTTTATGTATGGTAGGAAGGTCACATTTTACAACGGGAGGGTCACATCCTACAACGGGAGGGATGTGTAAGGTGTGAAGGTCACACCCTACAACGGTAGGGACATGTTAGGTGTGAAGGTCACACCCTATAACGGGAGGTATATGTAAGGTGTGAAGATAAGGTGTGAAACTCACACACTTTAATTGGAGGTATATGTAAGGTGTGAAGGTCACACCCTACAACGGGAGGTAAATGTAAGGTATGAAGGTCACACTTTACAACGGGAGGGTCACATCTTCGACGGAAGGTATAAATAAGGTATGATTGAAGGTCACATCCTACAACAGGAGGTATATGTAAGGTGTGAAGGTCACACCCTACAACGGGAGGTTTATGTAAGGTATGAAGGTCACACTTTACAACGGGAGGGTCACATCTTCGACGGAAGGTATATATAAGGTATGATTGAAGGTCACATCCTACAACAGGAGGTATATGTAAGGTGTGAAGGTCACACCCTACAACGGGAGGTTTAAGGTGTGAAGGTCAGACCCTACAACGGGAGGTATATGTAAGGTGTGAAGGTCACAACCTACAATGGGGGTTTATGAAAGGTGTGAAGAATGTATGCTGTTATATGTATACATGCATGCTATTAAATGTATGTATGCTATTATATGTATGCTGTGATATGTATGCATGTATGATGTGATATGTATGTATGCTAATATATGTATGTAGGTATGCTGTTATATGTATACATGTATGCTGTTATATGTATACATGTATGCTGTTATATGTTTGCTGATATATGTATGTAGGTATGTATGCTATTATATGTATGTATGTTATTATATGTATGTATGCTGTTATATGTATGCATGCTATTATATGTATTATGCTATTACATGTATGAATGTATGCTGTGATATGTATGCATGTTTGCTGTTATATGTATGTATGTATGCTGCTATATGTGTATGTATGTATGCTAAAATATTTATGTATGTATGTATGTATGCTATTATATGTATGTATGCTATTATATGTATGTATGCTATTATATGTATGTGTGCTATTATATGTATGTATGCTATTATATGTGTGTATGCTTTTTTAGGTATGTATGCTATAACGTATATGCATGTTTGCTGTAACATGTATGTTCTTATGAGTGTGAATGTATGCTATTAAATGTATGTATCCTTTTATATGTATGTATGCTATTTTATGTATGTATGCATGTATGCTATTATATGTATGTATGCTATTATATGTATGCATGTATGTTGTCATATGTATGCATGTTAGCTGTTATATGTATGCATGTATGCTGTTATATGTATGTTTGTATGCTGTTACATATATGCTATTATATGTATGTATGTATGCTAATATATGTTTGTAGGTAAGGTGATATATGTATGCATATATGCTATTATTTGTATGTATGCTATAACGTATATGCATGTATGCTGTTATATATATGTATGCTATAACGTATATGCGTGTATGCTGTTATATGTATGCATGTATGCTGTTATATGTATGCATGTCTGCTGTCATATGTATGCCTGTATGCTGTTACATGTATGCTATTATATGTATGTATGAATGCTGTTATACTTACTATGCTATTATGTTTGTATGTATGCTGTTAAATGTATGTATGTATGCTTTTATATGTATGTATGCTGTAACGTATATGCATGTATGATGTTATATGTATGCATGTTTGCTGTTATGTGTGTATGTATGCTGTTATATGTATGTATGCTATAACGTATATGCATGTAAGCTGTTATATGTATGCATGTATTCTGTTATATGTATGCTCTTATGAGTATGAAAGTATGCTGTTTTATGTATGTATGCTGTTACACGTATACATGTATGCTATTATATGTATGAATGTATATGTGCTGTTATATATGAACTATGCTATTATATGTATGTAGGTATTCTAATAGATGTATGTATGCATGCTGTTATATGTATGCTGTTATATGTATGCTATTATATGTATGTATGCTATTATATGTATGTATGTATGCTATTTTAGGTATGTATGCTATAACGTATATGCATGTATGATGTTACATGTATGCTCTTATGAGTATGAATGTATGCTATTAAATTTATGTTTGTATACTAATATATGTATGTTGGTATATATGCTGTTATATGTACTATGCTATTATATGTAGGAAGGGATGCTAATAGATGTTTGCATGTATGCTTTTATATGTATGCATGTATGCTATTATATGTATGTATGCTATTATTTGTATGTAGATATATGTGCTATTATATGTATGTATGCTATTATATGTATGAATATGTTATTATAGGTATGTATGCTATAACGTATATGCATGTATGCTGTTATATGTGTGTATGTATGCTGTAACATGTATGCTATTATATGTGTGTTTGTATGGTAGTATATGTATGTAGGTATGCTGTTATATATATACATTATGCTGCTATACTTATGAATGTATGCTAATATCTGTATGTAGGTTTGCTGTTATATGTTTACATGTATGCTTTTACAATATGTATGTAGGTATGCTGTTATATATATACATTATGCTGCTATACTTATGAATGTATGCTAATATCTGTATGTAGGTTTGCTGTTATATGTTTACATGTATGCTTTTACAATATGTATGTAGGTATGCTGTTATCTGTATGCTGTACTATGTATGTATGTTATAACGTATATGCATGTATGCTATTATATTTATGTTTGTTATTATATGTATGTATGCTATTTTATGCTTTTATGCTATAATATGTATGACTGTATACTGTTATATGTATGTATGCTATTATATGTATTAATATGTTATTATAGGTATGTATGCTATAACGCATATGCATGTATGCTGTTATATGTATGTTTGTATGCTGTTACATATATGCTATTATATGTATGTATGTATGCTATTTTAGGTATGTATGCTATAACGTATATGCATGTATGATGTTATATGTATGCTGTTATATGTATGCTATTATATGTGTGTATGCATGGTAATATATGTATGTAGGTATGCTGCTATATGCATGCATTTATGCTGTTATATTTAAGTATGTATGCTAATATATGTATGCATGTATGTTATAGCGTATATACATGTATGCTATAATATTTATGTGTGTTATTATATGTATGTATGCTATTTTATGCTTTTATGCTATAATATGTATGACTGTATACTGTTATATGTATGTATGCTATTATATGTATGAATATGTTATTATAGGGATGTATGCTATAACGTATATGCATGTATGATGTTATATGTATGCTGTTATATGTATGCTATTATATGTGTGTATGCCTGGTAATATATGTATGTAGGTATGCTGCTATATGCATGCATTTATGCTGTTATATTTAAGTATGTATGCTAATATATGTATGCATGTATGTTATAGCGTATATACATGTATGCTATAATATTTATGTGTGTTATTATATGTATGTATGCTATTTTATGCTTTTATGCTATAATATGTATGACTGTATACTGTTATATGTATGTATGCTATTATATGTATGTATGTTGTTATATGTATGCACGTATGCTGTGATATGTATGCATATAGGCTGTCATATGTATGCATGTTTGCTGTTACATGTATGTATGTATGTATGTATGTATGTATGTATGTATGCTGTTAAATGTATGCCTGTTTATTGTTATATGTATGAATGTATGCTGTTATATGTGTATGTATGTATGTTAATATATGTATTTAGGTATGTATGCTATTATATGTATGTATGCTATTATATGTATGTATGCTATTATATGTATGTATGCTATTTTAGGCATGTATGCTGTTATATGCATGCTTGCGGTTATATATGTGTATGTATGCATGTATGCTGTGATATGTATGCTGTTATATGAATGTATGCTATTATATGTATACTGAACAAAAAAAGAAACGCACAAAGTTCCCCCCCGGCAGTACACCTTAGCTGTAAGGAAATAATTGAATATTTGGTCAGGTATTACATCAAGAACGATCTCCCGTACCCTTCTCCACAATCTAAACTAAAATCAGCCAAGCGTGACGATGTCATTATGTGACTTTGTGAGCTTCATTAATCCAAATCACGCGGCGTGATCAAATAATCTCAACGGATACTCTAAGTTCAGCCACATTTATTTTCCACGTTGGCATTTTGATTTCGCCATTGACTGAGATGCCACGCTTAACGCAAGTTCAGAGGGGTAGAGCAATTGCGATGTTGATGGATGGTCATAGCCAAACTATACTGTCGCACGGTAGTTTGGTGTTGGCCCGTGTACAATTAACCGTCTCTGTACACAATTCCGTGCTACTGGGTTAGCTTCCGATCGTCCCTGGAGCGATCGTCCGCGTGTAACGACCGCACGACAAGACAGGGCGATTCGATTGTCGCACTTGCGCAACAGATTCAAGACTGCTGTAGAGACTGCGTCGCATACCTTAGGTACTCATGGCAGACCCATTAGTCCTCAAACTGGTAGGAACCGCTTGCGTGCCGAGAGAATCATTGCGCGCCGACCTTATGTCGGGCCACCTCTGACACCACGGAGGCGGCAAGTGCATCTTGACTGGATGCGCAGACGTGGCCCGAATAGGTTTGGGATGCGTCGATGCCAGTGGAGGCGTGTGATGTTCACCGACGAGTTTAGATTCTGTCTGTATCGCTCAGACGGAAGAAAAAGGGTATATCGTAGACGCGGTGAGCGTTTCGCCGACGCATGCGTGGTTGAACGCGATATAATTGGTGGGGCTTCTGTAATGGTTTGGGGAGGCATCTCCCATGGAGTAAAATCCCCTTAGTGGTCCTGGATCAAAACCTCAATGCCGTTCGATACAGAGACCAGATCCTCCAACCACATGTCCTTCCACTTCTCAGACATCATAACCTAATTTTCCAGCAAGACAATGCTCGACCGCATTGTTGCCAGGGTCTGTCGTGATTTTCTCACGGCAAACAACGTTCAGCCTCTGGAATGGCCCCCATATATCTATGGGTTAGCTGGACAGGGTCAAAACCCTCCAACTAACCGCGCCCAGTTGATCGCAGCATTAACACAAGAATGGAACAACATTCCCTTAAGGCGAATAAATGTTCTCATTAATTCAATGCATAGGAGAATCCGTGCAGGGATTCGTGCAAAAGGTGCCCACACCAGGTACTGAAGTGTCATTTTGTTTATCGCGGGATCCCACTTTGAGTAACTACTGATGACACGAGTGACGTCACACAGACTTTTCTTCTACAGTATTGTGAAGAGTAGACTTGTCCCTTCATATTGATATAAAATTTTGTACAAATTTCCCAAAATATCATAGGCTATTGATTGCGTAATTTAATTGTGCGTTTCTTTTTTTTGTCAAGTTCAGTATATGTTTGCTGGATTCACCTACGTGTTGACAGCTATGTACCTAGTAACCTTACACTGTATATATACACTTGTTCAATAAATCTACATTTTGTATATCGGAATAGACCCCAGCCTGTTTAAAGCTTACGAGACATCATTAAAAATGATCAAGAAATGATTTAATAACATATCATTCCACAATACGTGTAATTATTGAATTTAAACAATAGAAATTGCGAAGATAGTTTTTTTGGACACAGCACAGGGACATGAGAATCGGTTACCTGATGTGTATTCTACACTGTCCTAAAAAAATTCAACCCAAAAAGCACACGTCTGTGTCCTGTAGCAAATGCGTTTCAAAGTTTGTACCATCGATTTGACAAAAAAATAAGAGGTTGCGTGAATAACCAAATTCAAACAAGTAATACCTTAAAGTGAACCATTCAAACTACACTGAATACCACGGACTTAAATAGCAATTCCGTGGCTATACCGCTTTCATTTGTACAAAAGGGCACGGGATGATAAAGTTCCTCTGGCGGAATGGCTTGTTTTGTTAAACTTGAAATAGTATTTAAAATAAAATAACTTTGAATCGATTCCGGAATACATTTATTGCACCTAGCTGTGGTAAATATATATATATACATATTCTGGAAATCAAATACGTGGTTATAATACATTTGCATTTAACTATGAATTAATAAAAATCATCAGATGAACAAAGAAGTCCAACAAATTTATTTTTGAAAAGAGAAAAACGCTCTGATTTAAAGCGCACAATATGAATTTCGATGGATTTTTAACAGAACTGCTCGTATGGTTTCTTTTTATACCGTGACCTTCTAGTACGGGAAATACTGTTTGAGTTATTGCCCTTGTCCCACCAGTTCAATTAAAAGCGAATCGAAAGTGGAGACATATTTAAAGGTACGTTAAACATGTTCTATGACTCAAATAGGATACACGTGTTTAGAACGGTTGGTAAAATATCTTAATTCGTCTTGAGAACCTTTGGATTGGCGTTTGAGCTTTTGATTCTCTGAAATCATCTTGTAACTTCACGAATGGAATGAGACCAGTTTTTGGGCGGGTGATTTATGATTGTACCTGAATTATATCTAATTTCAAATTAACAGAGCTTCATAAAAACCAACCAAAATGGATACGGGGCTAAAACACGTGGATTACTGCGCTAAAATTCACGAGACTAAGTTGTGACGTTTCTATGACGTCACAACCGGAAAATGACAAGGACTTAGATTGACGTTTTCTGTGGAGTTGTTTATGTTTTTAGCGATACTCAACTACAAAACTTTGATATAATATGATAATAAGATGTACCGGCCATGGTACACTGCAAAAGGGCAAACTTTATTCCTGCTAATACTACTTCTAAGCATCATCTGTGGATTTGGTAAGTTTTATGAAAATCTCCAGTTGGTCTTCTTACGAAGGCCTCATGCATGTCATGTCTTTTAAAAACGTTTTGCAATGTAAATATTTTATAGAAAATGAAGCCCCTCCTATCATAGGAACCTTAGAAAACAGTTTGCAAGCAGTTATTAATACCCCAAATAAACAATATTATATGGACCAAATAAGAAATTATATAAGTAAATAATAATTAAACAATAATGGCTAGTCAAAAGTATTTTGGATTTGCACAAATTTATTCAAAATTTCATGCACCTTTATCTGTTTTCTTTGAATATTTCTGGAGCCAATTATATTTGTGAAACTGAATTAAAATTGGACACCCTGAAAGATAATTGATGCTTTATGTGACAATGTTTTCATATTTTTCTATGGATTTATTAGCAAAAATATGGTGACTTATTCTTGGATAGTCTATAAAATTTCACTGCCATGATTTTGCAAAACCAAGCACAAAAAGGCATAGATTGTCTAGTAAAATCAATTTCATCCGAATAAGTTGTTATACCTTGAAAAGTAGTAAACACAAATTATGAAATTAAAATACTTGGATTAAAATGTAGAAAAATATTTTTGTAATCATGTGAAATTTTGTTTCAATAATGCTATGATAAGCCCCACAAAATTCGAATCATAAAGATAAAAATGCATGAAATTAAGAATAAATTTTGGGAACTGAATAATTTTGGCACATGCTGTATATTATAAATAGGGCCCTATTTATACATGTATTACAATTTGAATACTAGAGTCTGTGTTCCTATCATGAGGGTCAGATGAAAGAAATCTTACTCACTGGTTTGTGTTTATCATTGTCAATGTCATATAATATTAACTCATTCACCCCTGAACTTTCATAATGAACTATTCTAACCTTTGAATTGGAAGAGTTCAATTGTGTCTTCAGGGGTGAATGAGTTAATATAGAAAGAGACATACTATGCAATTATGGCCCAAAACTGTTTTATTATATGCTTCAACACTAAAATTAAAAAAACACCTCAAGGTTCTCTCTGTAAAATTAGCAAAGGTTGAATCCAACACTCAGCATCGTAGCTTTCGAAGCCATCGTCAAGGTAATATTCCTTAAGATAAGCACGGAGGACTGCATGTTCGGTGGTCTTTTTGGGTTAATAGCATTTTTTTTCTTCAAGCAATGTATATAAACTTTTCTGATGTAACGGAGGCGAAGCGTTTGCCAGCAGCCATCTTCTGGTGTCGTCTGACAGATCGCGTTCCGATCTAACTGCTCATGCGCTGCGACAAGTTCTGGGGAATTTCCATATATATATAAAGGCTATATTTATATCGATATTCCCCAGATAACGAGATTGCGAGAAATTTTCAAGCATATAAAACATCTTATGGCCCATCTTCGAAATCCATGGGTCCCATTCTTGATATAGACATGGAGGTTCCCAAACGAGTGATGGTTGGTTATCATGTTTAACTCTATTTAGCTAATTTTCACACAAAGCAGATTTTTTCAATTGATACTCGTCTGACTTAAATTTTCATAGTAAACTATCTTATAATTACTTTTTTTAGAACTGATATAAAACCTACTAACACATACACTAATATGTATATTTTTTCTCCAACAGAGGCAACCTTGACTGATGCTATTTTTCACGGTCAGACGGAGGTTCTGGTGACACCTGGACTTGTTAGAAAGGAGGGTCTGACGTTGGATAAATGTGCAAGTGCATGTGTTGCAGAAAAAACAATAAAATGTCAATATTTTAAGTTTATCAACAATACAAAGACTTGTTATCTGTCGGAAACAGATCATCCCAGCACCAAACATGTGATCAACCAACTCACAAAACCAGGTGGTAAGTGTACAACAATTCAAACAGTAGTACTTTTTTGCCTTTTAAGTGCTGGGGGGTCATGGTGTGGGAGGAAACTGGAGTACCTGGAGAAAACCCATATGATTGGGCAGGTGTCCCCATACTTTTTCACGTCTGATCTCAGTGATCGGGTAATCGAACCCTGGGCGCCTTGGTGAAAGGCAAGTGTGCTATCTACTGCACCACCAGATCACCCATTAGTCAAGGTTTCTGTTTTCAATAGATCTTTTAATTTCTGTAAAAACTTTCCTGCCAATATATGAAATATGAAGACATATTGCAAATGTTCCATAAAAGCATTGCAAAAGTCGGTTACAGTCGGAGTGACAGATGTTACTTCTAGCCTATTGTGACATCACAGTTGCTGTGCACAATAATCTTGTGATGTCACAACAGTGATTCAGACCTGAGGGTGAAGGTTGATGTCCATTCGGAAAATACACCGCCATGGCGACGTTCATTGGTAAAAAACCCATTGACATATATCAATTTATTGTGACAATAAAAATTGAACTTGCAACACTGGTTTTGGGACGGTCTTATGAGCAAGAAAGCACGGACAAGATCCTGCCCAGCTGTAACCTTCAGAGATTAAGCAATATTGAAAAGATTTGATTTGATTTGAATATCCAATTGTATGTTTGTTATTTCAGGTATTAAGCCTACCGTTACTTCATCTAGCAGCAGAAAGTTTGATGGTCTTGAACAATCAATTGACAGATTGAAAGTAAGATTTCTTTCTATTAGACTGCCCTATATTGAACAATTTCATTCTTTTCTAATTCATTTTTCAGTGCCAAAATACTGTAATACTTTTTTCAGAGGAAGAAATTCTTTGCTCAAGCAGATTGTGAAAAGACTGATTTTGATGTTCCAAGAATTTCATAAACTGACGTTAGGAAATTGAAAAAACTTCAATTTAGTTAATTGATGCAATAAAATTGTTAAAATATATGCATGCATATATATCATAAACCTGTTTTAGGGGTCAGAAAATATTTGTACTGGAAAACACCTTAAAAGTCCTTTCTTTTGTTGAAAATTAACAGTTTTTGAAGATTGGCTGTAAAATAATATTTTTTGTGTCTGGTTATCTTTTCAGAATGTACAGGAAAAAGTTGAAAACTTGGAGGAGACGGATGGTGAAAAAGCGAGTGAATTGAAAGCTCTGAAGAAACAATCTGTAAAGCAGGTCAAGGCCATTGTAAACTTGGACAGTCGTTTGAGCTCACTGCACACGCAAGTATCCGATGTTGGCAATGATGTGTTAGATTTAGAGAAATCGCAAAGAACCATTGCAAAAAATGTACAGTTGGTCAGGTCATCGACAGGAAACTTGGGGTTAAACATCAAAAGGCTGACACATCTGGCGGGAGACCTGCAAAGTGATGTGGAAGATGTGAAAATATTCAACAGCAGCATCCTTCGTCAGCTCACCAAAGTGTCGCACAATACAATGGACCTAGACAGAAAACTCAACAGGCTGTCAACCTACCTACACGATAAGAGGATATTCGTAAGTAGTGACATAACATGTGATATATAAGTAGTGACGTAACATGTGATTTATAAGTAGTGACGTAACATGTGATTTATAAGTATTGATGTAACATGTGATTTACAAGTAGTGACATAACGTGTGTTTTATAAGTAGTGATGTAACATGTGCTTTATAAGTAGTGACGTACCATGTGATTTATAAGTAGTAACGTAACGTGTGATTTACAAGTAGTGACGTAACATGGGATTTATAAGTAGTGACGGAACATGTGATTTATAAGT
The DNA here is from genome assembly GCF_002113885.1 of Mizuhopecten yessoensis. Taxonomy (NCBI): domain Eukaryota; kingdom Metazoa; phylum Mollusca; class Bivalvia; order Pectinida; family Pectinidae; genus Mizuhopecten; species Mizuhopecten yessoensis. The sequence goes on from NW_018408922.1 coordinate 1,902,062, forward strand.
CATGACTTACCATGTGATTTATAAGTATTGATGTAACATGTGATTTATTAAGTGGTGACGTAACGTGGGATTTATAAGTAGTGACTTAACGTGTGATTTATAAGTAGTGACGTAACGTGTGATTTATAAGTAGTGACATAACGTGTGATTTATAAGTAGTGACGTAACATGTGATTTATAAGTAGTGACGTAACATGTGATTTATAAGTAGTGACGTAACATGTGATTTATAAGTAGTGACGTAACGTGTGATTTATAAGTAGTGACGTAACGTGTGATTTATAAGTAGTGACGTAACATGTGATTTATTAAGTGGTGACGTAACGTGTGATTTATAAGTAGTGAGGTAACGTGTGATTTATAAGTAGTGACGTAACATGTGATTTATAAGTAGTGATGTAACATGTGATTGATAAGTAGTGACGTAACATGTGATTTATAAGTAGTAACGTAACGTGTGATTTATAAGTAGTGACGTAACGTGGGATTTATAAGTAGTGACGTAACATGTGATTTATAAGTCATGACTTAACATGTGATTTATAAGTCATGACTTAACATGTGATTTATAAGTGGTGACGTAACATGTGATTTATAAGTAGTGACGTAGCATGTGATTTATAAGTAGTGATGTAACATGTGATTGATAAGTAGTGACGTAACATGTGATTTATAAGTAGTGACGTAACGTGTGATTCGTAAGTAGTGACATAACATGTGATATATAAGTAGTGACGTAACATGTGATTTATAAGTAGTGACGTAACGTGTGATTCGTAAGTAGTGACATAACATGTGATATATAAGGAGTGACGTAACATGTGATTTATAAGTCATGACTTAACATGTGATTCGTAAGAAGTAAGAAAGCATTTGATTCGTAAGTAGTGATGTAACATGTGATTCGTAAGTAGTGACATAACATATGATTCGTAAGTAGTGACATAACATGTGATTCGTAAGTAGTTATGTAGCATGTGATTCGTAAGTAGTGACATTACATGTGATTCGTAAGTAGTAACGTAGCATGTGATTCCTAAGTAGTGACATAACATGTGATTTGTAAGTAGTAATGTAGCATGTGATTCGTAAGTAGTGACATTACATGTGATTCGTAAGTAGTAACGTAGCATGTGATTCGTAAGTAGTGACATAACATGTGATTTGTAAGTAGTAATGTAGCATGTGATTCGTAAGTAGTGACATAACATGTGATTCGTAAGTAGTAAAGTAGCATGTGATTCGTAAGTAGTGATGTAACATGAGATTCGTAAGTAGTAACATAACATGTGATTGTAATTAGTGACGTAATATGTGATTTTGAATATTGCATTGTACATTATTGTATTCATAGGAAAACAACCATAGCTATTTTAACATTATTCATGAAAGCTATAATGCAGCAATCAAAACACCTAATATAATAAGTAATATCTTTGCAATACACATACATAAGTTTCAAAAGTTTTTATGTTCAGTCAATTCTCAATCTAATTAAAATTATATCTTCTCATCGCTCCCGTTTACTGATATGTCGCGTTGAAGATCTAACAACATCCCGTAGAGGGTCATGTTCAGGCGACCTTTGCATTAACCAATCAGATGAGAGCTTACGCATTTCTGTAAGTGATGATGTAATGATTTCGGAACACACTTGCTATGATAAAAGACCGAGAGGTGTCAAATGAGCATCGAAAATGGCGGCGCCCATGACACCACGCCGTGTCTATCTACAAGACAACGTTTGTACAATTTGTGGATTTTGCTTTGAAATAAGAGGGACTTCCTTTTCTGGTGATGTTGTCGTTAAAAAGTTTAACAACCTGAAACTAAAATTAACCAATGACAGGCTTCGCAATATTCAAACTATCACTGGACCAGACGAAAAAGTGGATTTTGGGCTACGAGGTGTCTGCATTAATTGCTACAGGTCCTGCTTTCTGATTGGTTGAAAGAAAGAGTTATGTCGCGTTTTGATTGGCGCGATAAATACGATAATGCATTCATGTTGACCTCTGACGTGACCCTCTATGGGATGTTGTTAGATCTTCAACGCGACATATCAGTAAACGGGAGCGATGTGAAGATATAATTTTAATTAGATTGGTCAATTCTAAAAGTGGCAAATGATTTTAAATTGTCACAAGCTCCCATTTTTACCTGTGACTTGTATTTTTTCCTATGGCCTGAGAAACGCGTAATTAAATACCTGTTCACAAACTTCAAGCAAATTTATCAGTGACTAAATTCCTATTTGACTTCTCACTAAAAAAAATATGGCTGTTGTGTTTTGTAGCAGATTTCTTCGACAGTAAAATGATTATAAATACATGTTAATCAACAAAAGAGAGTCTTGACATGTTGAATTTAAAACAAACATTCATGTATCACAAGTCTTTATACATCTTTTTTTGAAAATTTAAATCACTAATTAAAGTGCTGGGATACTTTTTAGTTGCTACCATCTTAAACCAAGAAATTATCTAAAATCTTATTTTTTTTTTACAAGATTTTGCTTCTTGCAGAACTCAATTATAATTTTCCTGATTTTCCTTTACTCTACAGATCTATGCTTTTGTGAAAAAAGCAATTACAGTAAAAGAAGAAGAAAAGTGCATAAATTTAAACACTGTGATATTTATTGATTTTTTCCCCAGCCAATTTAGAGCTAGAAGCATTTCCCAGAGTACCAAGGGAAAAACCCTAATATTACTTATTACTATTATAGTGTAAATAACATCTTGCAAGACTTTCATACAGGTAACAACAGAAGTTCAGCTGGCTATTGGCTGACAACATGAGTAATCTTGCTATTGTTTTTACTTTTTCTTTCATATTGAATTATTTTAATTTACTTTAATTTTCAGAACCCTGATGACATACTACACACTCAGTTACGGATCTCTAAAGATATGTCCACGATGGCACGGTCACATAAGTCATTTTGGCACCAGTTACGGGGCCTGGAGCACACAGTTGACATGCTGACCTCAACACTTGGTAGAGAGAGCAAAGGAACTGGAGAAGTAAACAGAGCTGTCCTCAATCTGCAATCCTCCATTCATAACATCAAGATAGCTATGGCTAAACTTTCTGATCCAATGGTATGCACTTTTTCTGTAGAAAAAGGGTTGTACATTGCTACTGTATACTATAAGTTTTGCGTCGGGACTATTGAACATTTTCAATAAAAATATATTTTGGGCTAGAAGAATTTTTCAAAATCTGCATATTCCGTCTTTGCGTATTGCAGAGTTATCTTCTCTTGGGAGCAGGTATTGATTGTTACGTCATTGGTCTGTGTGAGAAAATTACATCGTTTTCTAAATAGTTGATGACGTTACTCTCAAAAACAAGTGATGTAACAATCAATACCTGCTCCCAAGAGAAGATAACTCTGCAATACGCAAAGACGGAATATTGCAGTTTAGTACTATTTTAAAATTGAAATTTCACATTCCTGAGAAGATTGGAAGAACCAGTTATGGGTCCAAAATGAGTTGTTCCCCTGCAGAAATTCAGATACTGTATACATCTTTGATTTTAATCATGCAGGTTTTTTTCCTTCATGTTATAAGGAAAAAAATACAAGCATGTTCATAGAGTGTTGATGTGTTGTTTCAAGGTTGTTGGGTCTGCAGTGTTGTAGACATTTGCACTGTGTTAACCAGAAAAAAGATAACCCTAATGTAGCAAAAAATACCTTTACACAGTAAATGGCCACATTTTATCTTAATCAGCATTGTTACTGATAAATCATCAAATATAAAACAATTCTATCTTTACAGTCCTTTCAAAACAGACGATGGCAGGGAGATGTCAGTAGCATAAAGCATATTCTTGTAAAGCTGGCCGGGACCAACTCTAGGCTAGATGACGAAATGACGGGTAACAGGCGTGAGGTAGCCACGGTCATCAAAGACCTGACCAATGTCCAGATGGCCGTCCAGAGTCTCAAGTCTAACATTGACGGAGTCCGAACTAATAATGCAGAGCTAGTGGAATCTGTCCAGGAACTTCTGAAAACAAAGGTTTGTTGAAGATTTGATCATCGCTTCCAAGTATATTTTTTTGATACTGTTGATGGTAATGACTGTGTTGAAAATATCACATTTACAATTTATATAATTTATAGGGCTGTATTAATGATATATCGTCATATTTTGAATACGGTATGATAAACAATATTTTTTTGGGAGGTCACAATATTTTCCAGACTTTGTTGTTCCTGAATTTAGTCTACTCATATCCAATCCCTCATGGCAAGTGACAGCTCGATCGAGCTCGGCATGCATATCAAAAGACGTGAATTGTATGAAACTTTTTTAAGTCATGCCCATTTTGGACCAAGTCTATTTCCAGGTGTAATATTGCCATGAAAATTTGCAACATAACTTTTGCTTTGCTTCTACTGTTCCATATTGTATCCTGACTACAGTATCAGAGTGCAGTGGACAATTCAGCCAATTTTAGTCAATATTTTTTTTTCAAAAGGCTGTTATATGTAAAATTTTAAAGAAAATGGGGAAAAAAGGAGGAACCAGTTTCAGCTTTGAGGGGCCTAGGACCTCATGATCTCTCCAGAAATTTCTCTGTATCCAGACACAGTGTCTTTAGGGACAGGTTAGCTTTTATAAAATTGTCCCAGTAGTCAGCTTGTTGCACAATCAACCAAACTGTTGCTGACAAATAAAGGCAGCTTGATCTGCAAGGCTTCATTATGTGTTATGTGAACTCTGAGCAGAAAAACTGAACTTGGTTGTCCATTCTCTTAAAAACTTCTCAAATAACAACAGGTCTCCTTGTAATTTGTACTTCAAATTTTCGAAATCAATGTGATGAAGCTTCTAGTCATTATTGATTCCTTCTTTTGTTTCAGTCGAAAATTCCAACTATTCTCGAAATGACAAAGATGTCTACAACTATTTTGAAGTCACTATCTGCCATAGACAGGAAGGAGCGGACGCTGAGGTCGAGGATGCAACAGATTGGGGACTCGATGTCAAGTCTGGAGAAGAGAATGCAAACAAAAGACAACAATAATAAACTCGATAAACATGCATTCCTTCAATTGTCCAAGCATGTCAAAACTCTCGCAGAAGATATGCAGAGGATCAACAAGTTTGTGGTAAAGATCAGACTCCAAGGCTTGTATTCAGGAAACCGCTTCCATGCTAAAACACAGATTCTGTGTTCAAGCCAAAATTGTTGCTCCGATAATAAATTTATAAAAAAATCATGTTCTTTCAATGATTTTGAAGAATTGATGATAAATTTCAAGCTGAGAACTTCTTTAAGTGTTTACACTTGACTTTGGATTGTGTTAAATGATTTAACGAGTGACCAGAGCGCTTGTTTGAGCACAGAACCTATGCTTGGACTTGAGAATGGTTTTTATGAATTATATGGGCCCAGTTTCTAATCAAAACGATCAAATGATTTGTACTACAAATTTAGCTCACCTGGCACAAAGTTCCTATAAGCATATATATGGTATGGTATTACTTCCATTGGTCATCTACTGTACCTCTTTTTACGTTCTAAGGGTGTTCACATTTAATGTGTTGTCTCCCCTCAGTCATTATCTTCAAGTTTACATATATAAACATAACTCTGAATACAAATGTGGAACTTTGCTTCCGTTTAAATATTATCTTGGCAATAAGAATTAGGCTTGACCAACATGCAACTTAAAAGTTACAGGCAACAGAAATTGTTAAGTGGTTAAACTCATCCAGTTTGCAAACAGTATGCTTAGTTTTACACATGATAATGGTCCAGGTGAGCCATTTAAACCTTTGTTCAACTAAATTACCGTGACCCATTTTCCAGGTCAAATGTCAAATTAAGTCACTGTTCTAAAAAATTCTTCCAACTTCTTCTAAAGATCTGTAATGTTTAGATTAGGTTGATAAGTTTATATGTGAGACAATCAGCTTTATTTGACATCATGCATCCTTGGCTTTTCAAGAACTTAATTATAAGATTGAATCATGCTCCTCAGCTAGGGGCCAGATTTGTTTTTATAAATGACCTTCACTCACTTTGCAGGTCACAGGGGTCAAATGCAAAAATTACAAATAACCAGAAAAGGTTCGTTATTATGCCCAAGAAGTTGCTTGCAGGAATAATAGGGTATCAGATTGTTCATAGAAATGACATTGACCCATATAGTGTATCACTTACCCATAAAGTGTATCACTTACCTGTATAGTGTATCACTAACCCGTATAGTGTATCACTAACCCGTATAGTGTATCACCTACCCATATAGTGTATCACTTACCCATATATAGTGTATCACTTACCCATATAGTGTATCACTTACCCATATATAGTGTATCACTTACCCATAAAGTGTATCACTTACCCATATAGTGTATCACTTACCCATATAGTGTATCACTTAACCATATGGTGTATCACTTACCCATGTAGTGTATCACCTACCCATAAAGTATATCACTTATCCATATAGTGTATCACTTACCCATATATAGTGTATCACTTACCCATATAGTGTATCACTTACCCATATATAGTGTATCACTTACCCATATAGTGTATCACTTACCCATATATAGTGTATCACTTTCCAATATAGTGTATCACTTACCCATATATAGTGTATCACTTACCCATATAGTGTATCACTTACCCATATATAGTGTATCACTTACCCATATAAAGTGTATCACTTAATTACCCATATGGTGTATCATTGTGAATACCATTTCCAGCAGCCAATAAATGTCTATTGGAATATTGAGGAATTTTGTGCAAGTTTGCATTTGATCTCACAATGTGATTTGATCTATAATTACTATCACAGCAGCCTTCTCATTTTTTCCCTATGAAAAAGATAAATCTGTTTTAACAAGATGCTGACAAAATTGAGGGTTGAGATTTTATCATTTACACTGTATGTTGAACCTGATGATTTCATCATCAATGGATCATGAATATGTTTAACACCCCTCATTTGTATTTAAAAATTTCCTTATGCAGGTGAAGATTGACAAAAATCAGCCATCGGCTGAAACAATGAAAAAAAATGAAGCTGTTCAGGGAAAGCTTGTCTCAGCTGTAATCAAGCTTCGGAGGAAAATGGCAGACATGGATTTACAAATGAAACGCTATCAAAACTCTGCTCAAAGATATGCTGTTAAGATGGCAAAGACATTAATAAGCAAGGTAAGTAAGCCAAAATATTCTTAAGTGGGGTTAAAGTCTTTTAATTAATAGTCATTATGATACATATATTAAATCAGAATTTAGTAACATTATGTGAAATAATGATAGGGATGTCACAATGCGCCTGTGTATTACGGATATATTGCAAATACCAAAGGAATGTGATTAATGTGTATCCCAAAATATTGTCAAAGGAAAAAGGTGCTCAATTTAGAAATAGATTTTCAAACTGAATCAGATATGGATCAAACAGAATTTTGTTAAATCAACCATCAGTTATGAAATTTTAACTGATTCCCACTACATGTACTAGTAATAGCCTGTATGTAGAGGTATCTATGTTCGAATGTAGTTTATTCACAAAGTTAAAACACCTAACAGATACATAAAATGCTTTGAAAAATATTGCGATACAGCAAAATTTTATTTCTTTATTGTGATACGATACTATATTGCTGTGTATTGTGGTATAATGGTTTGTTTTTGTGATATACATGTATTGTGACAGCCCTAAGAATTATTGTTTGCTTAAAGGGTCTGTTAAATGGAAGGGTTGGGCAGTTGTAGCTGTTTTTTTCACAATAACTCGGGTCACAAAAAATTCGTAATAACAACGGAGTTCACTGGTGAAGGGGTCAGTTAATTATAATGGTCAGTATAAAGTGCCACTGTACTGGAAAATGTCTAAACCAGGACATGCTAGTACATGACATATTGCAATTTTTCCAAAGGTACATAATATTTTTTCTTCATAGACAAAGGGAGGATAATAGAATCTTCCCCTACCCTGAGGGTGTGACAGAAATCTCAAACCCGAGGGGTGGATGTTTTTTGGTTGTCTAACCCGAGGCTCTGCCGAGGGTTAGACAACTGAAAAATCACTCCGACGGTGATGACAAGCTGATCTTTACCGGCTAAAACGGGAGACACACCCGTGAAGGGTGGGAGAAAATCCATATCACATTTGTGCACACTCATATATAAAACAGTAAAAAAAAACTCAACACATTTTCATATATATACCTGGTAATGTTGATAATGATATACCGTTTTCCTAATTTACTAGAGGGTATTTCTATTTATTGGAAGATAATTTGTAGTTGATCTGATCACAGAATTAAATTGGTCCATGATTTGAGGTCAGAAATGGAAATTTGAAGGGAAATGTGAATTTAGGACCTGATGTTAACCTTGGCTAAACTTATACTTGTAGTAACATGATCATAATATCTTGAAATAGGACTTCACGCTTAGGTCTTAAGTGGGAAAAAAGCTGTTGGAAAAAAGTCTAAATTCTGTAAAATTTGAAACATTTCATACAGAATGATTTAAGCCTTTGTGAAGACTTCATGAAGTTTCTTGTAATGTCAGTGACGTGAAAAATAATCAGGGAACTTGCCGAGGGCTAGTAGGCTTGCCCCTAGCTGAATTAAAATCTTACCTGCCTTTATTATTCCATCTTTGCGTATTGCAGTGTTATCTTCTCTTGTGAGCAGGTATTGATTGTTACGTCATTGGTTTGTGAGAGTAACGTCATCAATTTTTGAGAAAACGACGTAATTTTCTCACACAAACAAATGACGTTACAATCAATACCTGCTCACAGGAGAAGATAACTCTGCAATACGCAAATTTACGGAATATTCACTGGAGATACATCTTTGACATATTTAAATAAATAGAAAATAATGTTCTACGCAAGTGTGATAAGTTTTTGTTCCTGCGCAAGACTGAAATATTGGTTGCCACAGGCATTGGTCAAGTGGATTTATACACTAATTTTTCAATAGAAAAAAACAACAAAATGTTTAGTTTAATAAATAGTTTTTGTACATATATATATAATACAAAATTATTGGAAATCCATGATTGATTTTACATTCAAACCTTTTTGGTGATACACAATTTCACAATTTTCTTTTTATATGTCCTTATTACTACTATCAGATGTGGAAAATTGTATTGAAATGTTTCTTTTTAACCATTGTTCATCAGTCAACAAGCCAATGGAAAACATCTTTGAAAGAATTGAAGTCCGATCTGAAGGAACTACGTCAAGAAGACAAGTCTACCAAGAGGAAACTGGACAGACTAGAAGAGACATTTGTAACAACAGTAAGAGTAAAGCGTTAATGGCTATTTTTGAAAACTCAAAAGCATTATGGGAACATACTTTTTGCATGGTTGCCCGAAACAATTTAAAAAAAAAAAAAAAAAAGAGGCTTTCTGATTTTGTATATATGAGCCTATTTACAAAACTGTGGAGTGGAAAAAGTTGCTTCCTGTTTGAATGATTATAGCTGTTTGACTTTTGAAAATACATTCAAAGTTTTGGTGAACTTCCTACCTGGTATGTTTTTGTAAAGTAAAACATATGTTACATTGTAACAACGAAACTCAAAATGTGAAAATAACTTCACTTTGGCCAAAATTCACATGCTGTTAGCCTTGTATTTGCTTTCGTTTTTTATAAGCTCTGATGTCATGGAAAAGACAATATTCTGCAGGGTAAACCAATCACATGTATTTAGTGAAAACAATGTGATTGGATTGTTGTCAAATCAATCTAACAAAACATTCATCTGATATTGAAATCCAATTTATTCATTTTATCTATCATAATGTTTACAGAAGGCAAAGATTGAACCCACGCTTAAGTGTCCAATGGGAACTATACGAAGAGGACACATGTGCTTTCCCGCAAAATTTCCTGGGAAGAAGCCACCCAAAGTAATGAAGGTGACAGAGAGAAAAGAAAAGAAAAAAGAGATCAAAGGAAAGGAGAAACATGTAAAAGGAACGAAAGGAAAGAAGAAACATGTAAAAGGAACGAAAGGAAACAAGAAACATGTAAAAGGAACGAAAGGAAACAAGAAACATGTAAAAGGAACAAAAGGAAAGAAGAAACATGTAAAAGGAAAGAAGAAACATGTAAAAGGAACGAAAGAAAAGAAGAAACATGTAAAAGAAACGAAAGGAAAGAAGAAACATGTAAAAGGAACGAAAGGAAACAAGAAACATGTAAAAGGAACGAAAGGAAAGAAGAAACATGTTAAAGGAACGAAAGGAAAGAAGAAACATGTAAAAGGAACGAAAGGAAAGAAGAAACATGTAAAAGGAACGAAAGGAAAGAAGAAACATGTAAAAGGAACGAAAGGAAAGAAGAAACATGTAAAAGGAACGAAAGGAAAGAAGAAACATGTAAAAGGAACGAAAGGAAAGAAGAAACATGTAAAAGGAACGAAAGGAAAGAAGAAACATGTAAAAGGAACGAAAGGAAAGGAGAAACAACCCAAGCTTAAGTGTCCAAGTGGAACAAGACTAAGAGGAAACAAGTGCCATCCTAAAACATATTCTTGGAAGAAACATGTAAAAGGAACGAAAGGAAAGGAGAAACATGTAAAAGGAACGAAAGGAAACAAGAAACAGCCCAAGCTTAAGTGTCCAAGTGGAACAAGACTTATAGGAAACAAGTGCCATCCTAAAACATATTCTTGGAAGAAACATGTTAAAGGAACGAAAGGAAAGGAGAAACATGTAAAAGGAAAGAAAGGAAACAAGAAACATGTAAAAGGAATGAAAGGAAAGGAGAAACAACCCAAGCTTAAGTGTCCAAGTGGAACAAGACTAAGAGGAAACAAGTGCCATCCTAAAACATATTCTTGGAAAAAACATGTTAAAGGAACGAAAGAAAAAGAGAAACAACCCAAGCTTAAGTGTCCAAGTGGAACAAGACTAAGAGGAAACAAGTGCCATCCTAAAACATATTCTTGGAAGAAAAATGTTAAAGGAACGAATGGAAAGGAGAAACAACCCAAGCTTAAGTGTCCAAGTGGAACAAGACTAAGAGGAAACAAGTGCTATCCTAAAACATATTCTTGGAAGAAACATGTAAAAGGAACAAAAGGAAAGGAGAAACAACCCAAGCTTAAGTGTCCAAGTGGAACAAGACTAAGAGGAAACAAGTGCCATCCTAAAACATATTCTTGGAAGAAACATGTAAAAGGAACAAAAGGAAAGGAGAAACATGTGAAAGGAACGAAAGGAAAGGAGAAACATGTAAAAGGAACGAAAGGAAAGAAGGAACATGTAAAAGGAACAAAAGGAAACAAGAAACATTTAAAAGAAAGGAAAGGAAAGAAGAGACATTTTAGAGCACGAAAAGCTCCAGGATTCATAGGAGGTAGCTAACATTGCTTAACCATAACAAGAATTTCATTCAGTGCCATCAATGTGTTTGTACATATAGTAAAACCTCTTTAAATTGCCACCATTTGTCCAGAGAAATTTTGGCGATAAATTGAAAGAGTAAGCAAAGTGGCAAATGGAATGAGGGCCATTATATCAAGGATATACTGTAAAAATAAATCTTTATAAAAAAACAGTAGGTTTCATTATTAAAATATACCGGTAAAGCTTTTTCTTGCTTAGGAAAAATAGGGTTAGAATTTTTTTTTTCTTCTTTCAAATCATGAATATATGCATATTATCCGACACATGGAAATGATGTATTACAATTTAACAACTGTTACTTTTCTTTAAAACTACGGAAAAATTTGTGATGTATTTCAAGATTTATTTAGTCTGCATATATATATATACCTATATCTAGTAATTATGACATTTTAATGAGTAATCGCGCATGCAAGTTTCATATACAAGTACCATGCTATTACAAATAGACATTGATTACGTGATGGTACACCTTGTGTTTGTATTAGATCCTTATGTTAGATCCTTAACCTGATGATCATTTTTCATCTTTATTCTTCACAAAAGCACTGTTTTAACATGTACTGCACAGTTTCTATTCAGTATTGTACATAGTTTCGCTAATTATGCGGTAAAAGAATTAGCATGAAATGGAATGCCCATGTGGTTGTGGGTTTCATAATTTTGGTCGTCTTCAGATTTCTGATATTACAACATCTGTGACATTACAACACTAATTTATAAAACATGGACAGTGAAAGCTTGATATAATGCTGGCCTCATTCTATTAGCCACCTCAATTACCACCAAGGTCCTTTTTTCCCTTTTAATTATAAGAATTCAATCTTTTATACCTTTCCATCAATGTATTCCGTCTTTGCGTATTGCAGAGTTATCTTCTCTTGAGAGCAGGTATTGATTGTTACGTCATTGGTTTGTGTGAGAAAATTACGTTGTTTTCTCAAAAATTGATGACGTTACTCTCACAAACAAATGACGTAACAATCAATACCTGCTTTCAAGAGAAGATAACTCTGCAATATGCAAAGACGGAATATCTAACACCCCTTTATATTGCCAATATTTTTCTGGATCCATGGTGGCAGGTAGTACAATCAGGTTTTATGTACACACAGTGAAAACCAATCATGTCGCAGTTAAAATGTGCAACATGTGATGGTGTTAGTTTAAACTTTCTTTTATTCAAGTATTTCAATTATATACACAAAAGTGACATATATATGCAATATATATATATATATATATATATATATATAGCATTTTGTAACAAAACACAAAATAGGAAATAGAAACAAGTGTCTTAGACACTTATGTAAATCTATCACCTTATCATAATCTGCAAAATATATTCAGGATGGACAGCATATTGTCTCCAATGAAAAATACATACAATAATACAATCGGTGACAATAGTTTAAACAAGGAGAAAGAAAAGGAGATAATTAATGGTGAAGGGTTTTGGTTGTTAATGGGTTTTACTTGTTCTTACATGGTGTTGACGGATAAACTTATTTTTTTCAGTCCATAGCACAATTTTCTTATCTGTGATATCAATCTAAAGTATCAGTATTACATCTGATGTTTTTTTTTTCTAAAGGAAGAGAAAGAAGAGAGGTACATGGGGTTGATCCACGTGCTGTAAGAATCCAGCGGGACAGTGACCCATACACAAAGGTAAATAAACATTGTGCCAGAAAGAAAGAAAAAATAACGACATAATAATACTGTATTTACTCATTCACCACTGAAGACACTTTTAAACTCCTCCAATTCAAAGGTTGGACTGATAGTTCATTATGAAATTTCAGGGGAGAACGAGTTAATTAATCATTATTCTGGTCTGAAATTTAGCATTTTCTGTCAAAGACGAACACCCATAAATAAAGTCATACGCAAAAAAATCCTGACTACGAAGTGCATAAAAGAAAATCGTTTGAGTTGAGAATGTCCAGCCCCTTGTCGGCTGATCATATAATACATCATGTGAAAGTAAATAAAAAACATTTGTATGTACTGCTTTACACTTTCAGTTTACTGTCACAGGATTAAAAGTGTTTTTCCAAGTTTTGAGTGGAGCATTAAAAACTGTTTCTTTTTTTGTTTAAATGGTACTTAACTATTAAAATTTGGTATGATGTGGCAGAAACTTTCTGCTTTAGAAAAACTCAACTTTGATTTGAATAAAAAAATTGTAGTTTTCCATTAAAAAATAAAATAAAAAACTTGTCGATGCAGTTTATCACTGAGAATATTGAGCCAAATAAAATAAAACAGACATTTATTTCTTGTGTTTCATAAATAAGCATCAGAATGTAAAGACATTTTGTCGGTGATGAAATATAGTACACTTTATCCTTTTTTTCAGAAATTTGACAAAAAAAGTTTAGTTAGTAAGTGTCACAAACTTTCAATATTAGGACGTCAATATTACTGTTGTATAGAGAATAATACATGCCTTTTCCACATCACACCCAGTATCAACCCGAGACTGCAATATCAGCCGCAGGGCTGATATTGGTCGAAGGTTGATACTGGGTGTGATACGGAAAAATGCATGTTCTTTTCTGTTTACCGGTATTACATACTTTTCACCTTGTTAAAGTCCTTATTCCTCAGAATTTAAAAATAAATAAGTTAGTCTTTACATAAATCAGAAAGAGAAGTATGTTTGTTGTGTAATTTTAGACAATTTACTTTTTTTAAACATAAATTAATATATATTGTCTTTTTACATACTTACTAATAAAAGCTACTATCTTATGATCTATTTTTCTTTTGAAATATTGAAAAACGAAAAAAATTTCCAAAAAGGATGATACAGGTTTTGCTGGCTGATACAGGTTTTAGGGTGTGATACGGCGGGGGCTGATAAGGTTTTGGGGTGTGATACGGCGAGGGCTGATGTGGGTTAGAGCAATTGTGTCGTATCGCATATACAAAAAACCCAAATTTATTAGTAAGTATGTAATAAATCTCGTTACTGACCAGTGTCCCCCACCTGATACAGCGACCAATTGCACTTTAATTGGGCTACATAGCTTTAGGAAATCTGTGAGATAAAGTTCACCAACAAATACTGTCTGATCTTCCGATATATATTTAGTCTTATTGCTAAATTTTAGGTCAAAGTGTTGACCTGAAAGATTCATCATAAATTCATTGAGCCATGGGCTGAAATATGGGGGGATGACCTGACACGTCCTAGTCATATGAAAGTGATACCCAACCCAAACTTTTAGGATTATAACCTCCTGACTTGGCAGTAAAACAAGGAAAGCATTGAAGTCCAAAACTCCACGGGCAATTCTTTTTATTTTCAATTTGACTGGGAAGTTATCTATTCAACAAGCATTTTAATAGCTATTCCGTCTTTGCGTATTGCAGAGTTATCTTCTCCTGTGAGCAGGTATTGATTTATACGTCGTTGGTTTGTGTGAGAAAAGTACGTTGTTTTCTCAAAAAATTGATGACGTTATACTCTCACAAACAAATGACGTAACAATCAATACCTGCTCACAAGAGCAGATAACTCTGCGATACGAAAAGACAGAATAGGTTGACAGATATGGGGATTCTGCTTCTTGCACCTCCCTTTTAGGCTGGTATGTATTGAATAGTATAACTTGTGTTAATTGTTTTTGGGTATGTAATCATTGAAACAATTCTTTCTATTTTACAGCATCCAGTGGCAAAGGCCAATAAGAAAGGTGAGTTGAAATATATTTGCATTGAGGAATTTCTGTGTGACTAAAATGCTATTGAAGAAATGTGTTTTCAGTTGTTATACCCTATAATCCCAGTAATTAATAAGCCTGCCTTGAAAGTAAGTCTTGAATGTTTTGCCGTAAAACATGTCTTGATAATAAGACGTCTTTGAATATAGACCGCCCTTGCCTTTGAGGTAGGAGCAACGTTTTCCCTGTGGACATTAACTCTGCATTCACCCCTGAAGACACATTTGAACTCCTCCAATTCAAAGGTTGGAATAGTTCATTTTAAAATTTCAGGGGTGAATGAGTTAACAGGTTTTACAGGTATTGATCATATTAAGGATGTACTCTTCTGAGGTTTCAATCACGTTCAAGTCTCGTTTTGATCTGGTGTAATGGGTTTTTGTAATATTTAACAAACTACGATCACGTTTATTAGCAAACACGCACCTGAAAAATATGTCAAAAAACTAGATGCCTGTTGTTTGTAGAACATTTTTTACAAGGATTTAGAAAAAATTCGGCGGCTATTTTGAAAATGTGTATTAATGTGTATTTCTTGCGCTTCAAAAAAGGCCAAAATTTCACCTTTTTTGACACTAGATTGATCACTTTAATTGTCATTGTGTCGCCATTTTTAATTGTAGCAGGTTCAATTTTGCTGTACAACTTTTTAATGTTCAATATGATAAAAATAATATGCAAGAAACTGGAAAATTATACATTATTGATAGTTTTTTTTTACGTATTTAGTGTTACTGAAGCACTTTGATTTTTGACCCCGAAAAAGGTAAAAAATAACACTATGGTAACGGGCTAAAAAAAGAAGCACACTGACCCCCCATTTTTGTAGATGTTTTAGAAAGAGAAACACATTTTCAAAAAATCGTAAAAAATGAGTATTTTTTCATTAAATAATAGGGAGTAGGGGTAACTAAAATCGACTTTCTGAGTTAAAAGCATAGGATTAAGAAATTTTACTTCCATAAATTAAAAGAAAATAATATTTTCATCAATTCTACAAACATTCATACATATCTGATAACACACTTGGAAGAAATTGTATGAATTTGTTCTGCAAATGGTCAAAACCCCCAAAATCACCTAAAATCACATGTTGTGTTGTTAAATTGGTATCTTTGACCAATCATAGCACAAAAACGAATACACCGACATATAGTTTTTTTTGCATTTTCTACTATGCCATCAACTCCTTTTTCCAAAAATCCATATAAGAAAAAAACTTTAATACAGGAAATTTTTGACTTCTCAGAGGTGTACATCCTTAAATGATTTATGGTTGCTATAATCTGATAAGATAAAAAATTATTTCGTTAAAAATAAACTTGCTGAACATTACATTTCTTTTATGATACCAATTTTTAACAGGACCATTCTGTCCCCCTGGATACCAACTGGTGGACGTCTACTGTTTTATGTACCTACCCGAGCCCCAGACCTATGACATGGCCAAACTACAGTGTCAAAATCATGATGCAGAAGTGCCCGAAATCTACTCAAATGAAATGCAGCTAGCCCTGAAACTATTCCTTCTAGGTAAATACTAATCTATCATCAGAATTGTCTCCATTGAAAGCACTACTTGCAGTATTTTGTCTGCGTAGTAGAAAGTTCCACAGCTGGGAATCAAAATCTAATCTGGGTTAGTTGAAGGTGTCATTCATGCTTGCTGTATTCTTGTAACAGGACACCTTTTTTAGGTCACCTGAGCTTTGCTCAAGTGACCTATTCCAATCGCTTTTCGTCCGTCGTCGTCCGTCGTGCGTCGTGCGTAAACTTTTACATTTTCAACTTCTTCTCAAGAACCAGTGGATGGATTTTTTTCAAACTTGGTCAGAATCATCCTTGGTAGATGAGGCTTCAAAATTGTAAAATTGGGATTCCTACCCCAACCCCTGGGGCCAGGGCGGGGCCCCAAAGGGAAAATTA